>NC_071278.1:6550011-6665011 GCF_023375685.1 Ictalurus furcatus
CCTTGTGCAGCAGTAACTGCAGATAAACGTTTGGGGTAAATGTTGATCAGTCCTGCACATCGACTTCGAGGAATTTTATCCTGTTACTCAGTACAGAACAGCTTCAACTCTGGGATGTTGGTGGGTTTCCTCACTTGAACTGCTTGCTTCAGGTTCTTCCACAACATTTTTATTGGATTAAGGTCAGGACTTTCACTTGGCCATTCCAAAACATTAACTTTATTCTTCTTTAACTGTTCTTCGGTAGAACGACTTGTGTGTTTAGGGTCACTGTCTTGCTGCATGACCCACTTTCTCTTCAGATTCAGTTCATCGACAGATGTCCTGACATTTTCCTTTAGAATTCACAGGCATCATTATATTATAAACCATAATATTACCACTACAATGTTTCACAAATTCACGTGATATTTAACTGCAGAAGGGCAGCAATGTTCTCTTTGAAGAACAGTGGCTTTCTCCTTGCAACCCTGCCATACACATCATCGTTGTTCAATATTCTCCTGATGGTGGAATCATGAACCAATGTCAGTCAATGTGAGAGAAGCCTTTAGTTGCTTATATGTTGCCCTGGGTTCCTCTGTGACCTTGTGGACTATTACACATCTTGCTCTTGAAGTGATCTTTGTTGGTCTCCACTCCTGGGGAGGGGAACAATGGTCTTGAATTTCCTCCATTTGTACACAATCTGTCTGACTGTGGATTGGTGGAGTCCAAACTCTTTAGAGATGGTTTTGTGACCTTTTCCAGCCTGATGAGCTTGAACAACTCTTTTTCTGAGGTCCTCAGAAATCTCCTTTGTTCCTGCCATGATACACTTCCACAAACATGTGTAGTGAAGCTCAGACTCTGATAGATCCCTGCTCTTTAAATAAAACAGTACGCTCACTCACTCACACCTGATTGTCATCCCATTGATTCAAAACACCTGACTCTTATTTCACCTTCAAATTAACTGCAAATCCTAGACGTTGACATACTTTTGCCACTCACAGATATGTAATATTGGATCATTAATTTACTCAATAAATACATGACCATGTATAATTTTTTTTAATAATATATATTGAGGACCAAGTATAATATTCTTGTCTCATTTGTTTCAGTGGATATATATATATATATATATGCACACACACAAACAGATGCATCAAAAAAAAAATAGAATATCGTGGAAAAGTTATTTTTTTCTGTAGTTTTTCCTGAACTTTTCACATATTCTAGATTAATTACACATAAAGTGAAATATTTCAAGACTTTTTTTGTTTTAATCAAAAATCCAGTATCTCAAAATATTAGAATAAAAAATTTATAAATAAAGATATATTATCCTGCTGAAAGAGGCCACTGATATTATGGAATACCGTTGACATGAATGGATGTACCTGGTCTGCAACAATGTTTAGGTAGGTGATACGTGTCAAAGTAACATTCACATGAATGCCAGGACCCAATGTTTCCCAACAGATCATTGCCCAGAGCATCACACTGCCTCTGCCGGCTCGCCTTCTTCCCATAGTGCATCCTTGTGCCATCTCTTCCTAGGTAAGGATGCACACACACCTGGCCATTCCAATGATTGTGTATGTATGTATGTACCAATCAGCCATAACATTAAAAGCACTTACAGGTGAATTAAATAACATTGATTATCTTACATTACAATGGCACCAGTCAAGGGGTGGGATATATCAGGCTGCAAGGTAACAGTCAGTTCTCAAAGTTGATGTGTTGTAAGCAGGAGAAATAGCATGTGGATCTGAGTGACTGTGATGGCTAGATGACTGGGTCAGAGCTTCTCCAAAATGGCAGGTCATGTTGGGTGTTCCCGGTATGCAGTGGTTAGTACCTACCTAAAAGTGGTCCAAGGAAGGACAACCGGTGTACAACATGTGGATGGCCGGGTGCTTGTGCATCGCATACCTGGGGAAGAGATGGAACCAGGATGGACTATGGGAAGAAGGCAAGCTGACGGAGGAAATGTGATGCTCCACAAAATGTTCTGCTGGGAAACCTTGGGTCCTGGCATTCATGTGGCAATGGCAATGGTATTCCCTAATGGCAGTGACCTCTTTCAACCGGATAATGCGCCCTGCCACACTGCAAAAAATTGTTCAGGAATGGTTTGAGGAACATGACAAAGAGTGGAAGGTGTTGACTCGGCCTCCAAATTCCCCAGATCTCAATCTGATTGAGTGTCTGTGAGATGTGCGGACAAACAAGTCCAATCCATGGAGGCCAGATCTTGTAACTTACAGGACTTAAAGAATCTGCTGCTAACGTCTTGGTGCCAGATACCACATAACATCTGCAGAGGTCTTGTGGAGTCCATGCCTCAAAGGGTCAGAGCTCTTTTGGCAGCACCAGGGAACCTATACACAATATTAGGTAGGTTTTAATGTAATGACTGATACTGTATAAGGTTCAATATTTAGTACTAATTGATTTATTTATCCATACATAATTTGTGGAAGTGCAGAACTCACACGGCTACAATCAAGAAGTTTAGCCTTCAAGTCTGCAAGTCTACAGTCATGTGATTTCTTATTTGTGTACAAATTAGTTGGATGCTGATTTTTATTTTATCCGCAAAGACTTTGTCATTATAAATTTGCGTGCAGCTATATTCACTCTTAGTCTAATGTTTGAGAACGAATAGGCCTAGTTAATATTAACCTTATATATATATATATATATATATATATATATATATATATATATATATATATATATATATATATATATATATATATATATATATATATATATATAAGGTTAATATTTACAAACCATTACTCCACAATAACACAATAACAATAACAAACCATTTCTCCACAACCTGATCCTTTTGGGAACATTGTAAGCAAGCAGAAGTAAAAAAAAAAAAAATTCTATATATATCTATATATATATATATATCTATATATATATATATATATATATATATATATATATATTGATTTTTTTAAAAAAAAAAACAACTATATATATATATATATTTTTTTTTTTTTTTACTTCTGCTTGCTTACAATGTTCCCAAAAGGATCAAGTTGTGGAGAAATGGTTTGTTTACAATGCGCATTATCTGTAGTAGAAATACATATTCCTCTCTCGTGGTAGGCGATTACAGAGCTGTTTCCGTATGATCACACTAGTGATCTGACCACAACAAACCACGCATCACAACGGTGATGTTACTCTGTATATACCACCAGTATTGTCATTTTTAATGAGCTTTCATGACAGTACTAGCCTATATTTTTTTTTAAAAACCCCATGAACAGTTATATTTAGTTGATTTTAATAGTTTCAATAGATTTTTAATAACTCCGAAATCATACAACACAGAACAATTTTACACTGTTCACTAATAGGGTGACATGCAAAAGCAGGTCTGCAGCCTTAATGTCATACTCAAAATGACGTCTATTTCTTGCATGAAATCTATAACACGAGCAGATGACAAACGCTATAAAACCACTTTTGAATTAAATTACGGGAAAAAAATAACTTTTCCACGATATTATATTTTTTTTAGATGCATCTTTGCGTGTGTGTGTGTGTGTGTGTGTGTGTATATATATATATATATATATATATATATATATACACACACACACACACACACACACACACATATATATATATATATATATATATATATATATATATATATATATATATATATATATATATATATATATATATATATATATAGCCGTTGTGATTACATGACACATTGCCGGAACAGTTTGTCTTTATTTTCAGCACACTATCCACTAGTTTTCCTCAGGCCATATAGAAGGAAAACTCTTAATAAATAAATGTAAACAGCAAAACTACAGACAAGATCATATTGGCTACATATTAAGCACGTTTGAAACAATGGTAGGTCTTTGTTACGAAAGAAATCGTCATGAATTTAGTAAAACTTCCGTAACATTTCAGTAAGATTTTTAATCGGGGCATCTTAATGCTTTTCCATGGTGATGATTGGCTTATTATTATTATTCGCCTTTATATTGGCACATATAAACTATTTTGGATGGGTTTTGGCGGTAACCATATCCTTTTTGTGCCGGCATTACCTTATTTGTCGAGAACGTGCAAGTCACGGTATTTATATGTAATCTCCACGTGGGTTTTAATGTCGGAAAAGTTCAGGTGAGATGGCGAAGAAGGACACTGAGGGCTTCTCTTGGTGCTCCCTGGCTGAAATGGGGCAGCATTTGTAAGAGTTAAACAACTGAAACAAACATTTGAAGCAAGATAAATACAATACTCTGCTTTAAGGAATTGTTAAATTATGGTAATTATGGGCAAAAGCGTTGTTTAAAACTAATCACTGCTGGGTTTTCAACAAAACCTAATAAGAGAGGATTAAAAAACCCCTCTAATATAAAATAACTCCCTGAAAGGTAAATTGGACTAAGTTCAAGAAACTTTTACTTCCGCAAATAAAAATGTCGTAGGGCAACTTGAAGGCAGGGAATGGGGGAGGCTTTATGTCCGATTGAGTTGATTAATGGTCTTCAAGTCTACGACATCCGCTAGACTCACCACGCGGGTTAAACAATGTCTTGTCGAAAATGAGCACCAAAAATGCCACATCACAGACATCTCGTGAGACAGATGACCTCCCACGAGCCCTCTATTTCACAAGCATTACTATGATAGAACATACCCACAATACAAGCTTATTAAATTTATGGTTATATTGTAGCTAAATTGTGGCATGAATTTTAAGTTCATACAAGTGACTGAACGTTATACGTTGAGATATTATCGATAGTGTTGTTGGTACTCTGCGTTGTAAGGTTGAACCACTCTCCATGTCTTTCTGTAAGTCAAAAAAAAAGAAGCCCCTTAATCGCCGAAAGAGGGCCTCATTTCCCGGATGACTGCTATACTCTTTGATGCGCAAATTCAACTGAGTGCTGCATTTGCCATTGTCCACACATGATTTTTGTTCTTTAGCAAGAGAATGGGAGGGGAGCAAAAAAAAATAAAAAAATTGTGGAAACACTTAGCTCCCGATAATGGAAAGAAAGTCCAGTGTTGAATGATCAGCATGTCAACCATAGCCAGGGATTTCCTTGTGCAGAAAAGCTCCAGCCCCTCCCCTGGAGGGCTTCACACCCATTCATCTACAATCAACAGACACTTGAAACTTTAAATAAGCCTATCCTCACCTCGCGCAAGCGCACTCACCGCCACCGCCACAACCTGGTTATAAAGTCAAAGTTCATCTGATGTAGTGTGGTACAAAAAAAACAAACAAAAAAACACTTCGACAAGGACGTTAAAAATGATGTAAAAATATGGAAGTTTCGAAAGTAATGGTCCTCGGTCACTCAGTGATCCGACTGCGTGGCAGACTGTCCCCATTGTGTTTCACATATTGAAATAAATGTTATAAAGCTGGGTCGTGAATCACGTGATCAGGGCGCAAAATATGGATGTGAAATAATGGTAAGAGGAGGCTAGGAAGTGGAGGATGTGTTGTGCGATGAAGCTTTGATTCTTTTAAAGTGCGATCCCACTCCATTCAGAAGAGTCGGGCTATTATGTCTATAGTGAAGACAGACAGACAGACAGACAAATAGATAGATAGATAGATAGATAGATTGATGGTATTACATTGCTGGACGAGTGTTTTGCGTCATAAAAAGAGGATCCCTGCACAAGGAGGATGGATTTTATTTTGAGGTATTTCCGTTGATTGTTCATTACTCTCATGAGTTACTGCAGCTCTGGGAAATGGTCAGTGGCAGCAAGCTCGCGTTGAATGAACGTCACATTTAAGAATATTTGGTAGTTCTGATTACATTACAGTGTAATTATTGTTTCATTTTTTTCTCTCCAAAAATGATATTGTAACAGCATGCAAAGACATATCTAAAAGCAACAACAACAACAACAACAAAAACTTGTCTATCTATCTATAGTCAGGCATCACGTACTCTTCAGCAACATATTTCTAAGCTAAAAAAAAAATCTAAATCAAAATTGTTTGGGGCAGTATTCCCACTAAACTACTGACTGGACTATTTAGAAATGAACAGTAATTTTGTCTTAAATAGCAATGCATTAATGACAAATAATTGATTATTAGGAAATAGTGTGGCCTACAATCCTTCTCTAAGAAAATGCCATTTGTATTTCTTCATTATAATTATATTATCTGATATAAATACATTTACATTCCAATTATTCATTCCTTAGTTATATAGAATATTTCAGTCTTTTAATCATTTAGCAGCATATACAAATATTGTATGAGTTGTATGACCTTTTAAGTTGTAGAGAATAGGCTAAGTAATTATTGACTCTTTTTTAGAGCACACGACGGCGCGGTTATGGTTTACAAAGCATTCTAGTTTGAAGAGTGTGTAAATAGGGTTCTTCCCATAATAACAAATCAAAAGGAAGACAATAAAACTCAAAGGAGCATCGTAGGGTCGTTTCAAGTCCGCAAGGGAAAAGATGAGATAAAGCGAGACGGAGTAACATCCAGGCGCGGCCAACTACGCCGAGGTCACGGCACTCGAGCCTTGATTTATGGGCCGGGGGACTCTGGGCAGCTGCTGGTCACGAGCTAATGACTATTCGATCCGAACTCAGAAAGAAAGGAGGGAAGGAAAGAAGAAAAATTTAAGGAAGAAAGAAAGAATAAAAAAGGCAGATATATAGAAACAAATGCTATGATTATTGAAAAGAAATTGAAAGCGTAAACGTTCTATACTGGAATTGTAACTTTTTTTTGGTATCCTCCATGTTATTTATTTATTTTTATTTATTTAATGTGTTTACACTGTTGCTATGGACATGTTTTAGAATGTAGTTTTCACTTTTGTTGTTGTACGTACAAAAATTCCCAGTGTTGAATGATTTCCGACACTATTGGACCCAAATGAACACTGGGTAACTGTAAATTCAAGTCTTCCGTAAAACGCAATCTTGCACATTATTATTATTATTATTATTATTATTATTATTATTATTAGTAGTAGTAGTAGTAGTAGTAGTAGTAGTATTGTTGTTGTTATTATTAGTATTATCGGTATTATCATTATTATTATTATTAGTAGTAGTAGTAGTATTGTTGTTATTATTAGTATTATCAGTATTATCATTATTATTATTAGTAGTAGTAGTAGTAGTATTATCAATATTATTATTGCTATCATTATTATTAGCATTAGTTGTAGTAGTATTGTTATTATTATTAATCTAATTATTATTATTATTGTTGTTGTTGTTGTTGTTGTTGTTGCTGTTGTTGTTGCTGTTGTTGTTTTGTTTAGGCTGTGTTTAGAACGTCTATAATAAAAAAAAAACAACCTTTTTATTACCACTTTCTTTCTACAGATTTAAATGAAACTAACCTACAGGAGACTGTGTCCCTTTTACGGTATCTTTTAAAAGGGTAACACACCTAGGTATACAAACTCAAACTATGGTTTAGAGGTGCAATTTGTCATTTTAAAATGATATTGGAACAGTTCCAAATGAATAGGTTTTCATGTCTTGATTTGTAGATTGATAGGCCATATCAATGAAATATGGCCCCTCAGGTCTTTGCTTACTTGTAATGCAGAATCACTGGGCTTCTTTACTATCGTGTTAACAATTAGCCAGTCAAAAAAAAAAAAAAAAAATCCCCGAACAATCACTATAATAAAAACAATGGAGTAAATAATTAACCAAGTGCTGAGTCTATGAAAAAAATGCACACTCGTGGATTTTTAGGATCCCACACACCAACCCACGCCGTGCTATGCTAGCGTTCACCTTTGTATGTCTGTGTGAGCACTTCAGTATTATTATTTTTTTAAAATGCTGTTAACAAAAGGTAAGTATGAGTGGACACCCCAAATTCCGTGTTATTTGATTTATTTTATGAGAAAATCTAGACAATATATTTTTTACATATCCTTTTTATTTCTTCTACTGTGTGTGTGTGTGTGTGTGTGTGTGTGTGTGTGTGTGTGTGTGTGTGTGTGTGTGTGTGTGTGTGTGTGTGTGTGTGTGTGTGATAGATTGTACCTAGCATCAGCCTATTTTATGGAGCAATGGTAACAAAGCAAAAATAAACCTTCAAGGCCAACATTTTACGCTTATTGTGACATGATTTCGAAAATGTGCTCATTACACTGTACGGTATTTTTTTGTGTGTAAATATGATATTATCTGCTTTCCATGGTTTTAAAAGGGATTGTGATATTTCTATTTAAAATTCATTTCATTAGTTGCACAATGGTGGCATTCTGTTTCGAGGGAGTTTGCTGAGATTTGTGCATGTGTCGGTGTGTCTGCGTGCACGCGCTTTGATGTGTCTATATGTGCATGTTGAAGGACTCACTTAAGCGCAGCCCATTGCCAGATTTAATGTCGGGCATTAGAACAAGGACACGTCTTTGGCTTATGTATATTCAAGCGCCAGGACCAGGGCGCAAGGGACCGTAATCTCTCTTTTGTACCGGTTTACGTGAACCTAAAGGTTTTTTTTCTGAGCACCTTCAGCTCGGCGGTTTGTTTCTAGTTCCTTCTGGCAGGGCTCCTGAAAGTGCGATTTTGCTGCTGTTTTTCCGACTGAACTTTTCTCTGGAGCCGCTGAATGAGAGCAGCTCGCACCGTGCTGTGCGCTGATCGGCACAAGCGAAGGTAAGAAAGCGAGAAGCGGAGGCTATCTATCGCGTGGATGTTTAATAGCGGATTTTGTGATTTATGACCGCGCGACATAAATCTCGGTTCAGGGAGAGTTCACACTCACACATACACACACTCGCTCACTCATAGACAAGCCAGATTCCTCTAGTGCGGCAGCGGGGGTCTTCATGCTGTGCGGCTCGGGCTTCTTACAGTTTCGTGTGAGAGAAACTAAGGAGGGATTTTCATTTAACTTGTTAACCTTTGTATTAGACAGCTTTTATTTTGTTTCTTATACATTTCATAATTTATAAAAATATATAAAACAAATCAAAACAACAACAATACTACTACTACTACTACTACTACGAATTATTATTATTATTATTATTATTATTATTATTATAATTATTATTATTATTATTATTATTATGTTGCAGGCTTGTTTTTTTACTAATTGATGTAGACTACAATTTGGGGTTTTAATTATTAAATTATGAACTGAAATAATTGATTTACATTTTTTCCCCACTACTACTACTTATAATAATAATAATAATAATAATAATAATAATAATAATAATAATAATAATACCTATTGTTATTATTATTATAGTTATTGTTATTATTATTGATGTTGTTGTTGTATTGTATAAGTGTAATAATCTGCAACTAATATTGAATATCGTGTTCTTTATTTAAGTTCTTACCTGTGAATTTGTCCAGATAATATATTATACTCTTCCAATCAATAATGTTAGATAAAATATTTGTAATTAGGCCTGTTTGTTATAAGTTTTCTGTTGTATAAACATCACAGTTTATCTTATATGTAGAATGTATTATATTGTTTGGATTATTTATTATTATTATTATTATTATTATTATTTATTTATTTATTTATTTATTTATTTATTTTATTATTTTTTTGTTGCAATTTCGGTTACTGGCTTGGCTTTGATGCTAACATACATAAAGCTGCCTGCCATCGGTTACTGAGGCTCACTGCCTCTCTCTCTCTCTCTCTCTCTCTCTCTCTCTGTCTAACTCTAACCTGGTAACCCTCATACATCAAACGGTAGTGTATGCGGCGACAGCAGCCATTATTATGAGCTGCTGAGGAAAGGTTCACGGCGTGGTCATAGAGACGTACGGCCGCCCGGTTTTTCAGGTTTCCCAGAGGACCTCTATGCATCTTTGTTGGGCGTTTGCGAATGGAGGGGAATGCGGTCGTTATGGTGTCATGGGCAGCTGTGGCGAGCGGCCAATCAGGTTTAGAGTGAGAAAGAAGAAAACTCTTCCGACTATCAAAGCCAAATCCATATGTAGAGACCCGGAAATTCCTCGCAGATTGCAGATTATCATGCACAATATCAATAAAAATTTAGTAGGAAAAGGGTAATGCAACAAATGGCTTTGGCCAATTTATATGTATTTCTTGACCAAAGACCTAGCTCTGTCGGTGTATATAGAGCAGTTCCATGTGTTTATGTTTATGTATCGTCAATCGTCAGTATTCACTATTGCTACCCTTGGCCATAAGGTAAGTGGCGAATCACCCTTCTAGCTCAATCTTCGCTGTCAACCAGGCTTTGAAAAGTAAGATGGATAGGACCGATTTCACTCGCCTATCCTATCTCCCTCTACTTTAGGTGCACCCCTGGAGCCTATTGGAGGAGAGGCGTCACATGATAACATCGGGCAAATGTTCTTCTTGGACGGTGTCAGGACCCTGTCAGCTATTAAAATAAGCACTGGGAAACGGCAAAATGCAGAACGCGACCTACTGCGACGGTTTGGCCATTTACAGTGGCTACTCCAATCAACGAGCAAACGGATTGGGTTACGATGCCAATCAGCAGAACTATTTCTCGGCCCTTCATGTGGAAAGTGACGAGCAACGACCGGCCTGTTCCTTGCAGACCTCCAGTGGCTCCGCTACGCTTCACAAACTTGAAGACTGCTCCAAGAGGAAAGGAACCCAAGATACGCTGGGAGTCAGTGATCGACTGTCTCCTAATAACCTAGCCCGAAACTCAAACAATGGGCAAAATATAAAGAACGCAGGACACAGTTCCCTAACATCAGCCACCCGCAAGCAAATCTTCCCTTGGATGAAAGAGTCGCGTCAGAACACCAAGCAAAAATCGAGTAGGCCTATTACAAGTTCAGGTGATTACAACAATAAGTCCGGTAAATCTGTAGGTCTGCACACACCCCAAATGTAAAAAAGCCAAACTAGACATGAATAAAAACAAAAATAATGTATTTCCCCAAATGTGTTTAGCAGCGAAGAAAAACTATGTATAAGCTAAACGTTTCGATGCGAATGGAAGTGAATGAGGCAGAGGGACAAATGGCCAAGAGCCAAGAACTTAATTTTGTACTGGACGATAGAACGTTGGCAAGAATTTAGCATAGCATGACGTAGCTGCCTACCATTTTTAACACTACAAGACCTAATTTATAAGGGGAAAATTAACAATAAAATGTGAGTCTCTGTTTCCGGTCGAATCCAATAAGAATGACAGGGTCTGGTACATTTTATGACAAATATTTTCTACCCACTTTCTGTCTCCTAATATCCTAACTTCTCCTAAGAGATCCGTTTTCCGTTCTCCTATCTTCACCTACAGACTAATGTAAACGCATTTTGTATGTCCTATTGTCCTCCACGATGTCTCTTTCGTTGTTTGTACACACCGCAAACATAAAGGAAAAAAACTTGAAAAATAATTTATTCACGCAAATGGTTCATTTGGTTTGTCAATTCATCTAACAGCTTGCTTATTTATTATTAATACTGCATATTGCATTAAATCGGCCTTAATCAATATTTTGATTAACGGAGAGAGAGAGAGAGAGAGAGAGAGAGAGAGAGAGAGAGAGACTGACTGACTGTGTGGTGTTTCAGGAAAATAAAGTGCAGTAACTCACTCGTATGCTTCTCCTATTACATTTCTCGTGTAGGTTCGTTCAGAAGGCCTATATGTGTGGTACTGCTTTTATAGTACTCGGGTTTTGTTTAATTCTCATTCCCAACGCCTCAAATACTGTAGCAGAAAAGCAGAAACCTTTAGCATGAATGTATGCACGCTGAATGGCTCATTTCGCTTCACTATTTAATGTGCTCTGTGATTCTAAGGTTATCCATATGCCCCTTAGTAAAAGCGTTTACTGGCTTTGCGGATGAATCTTGTGCTTCAACGGTCTGACGCAAAAATGATAATGATAATGTGTCTTTATTAATCACATATACACCACAGGATAGTGAAATTCCTTCCCTTGCATACTTTGAAAAAAAGATGAATAATTGATCAAAGCACAGTGAACGATTAAAAGATAACACTGTAGTGAGTTTCTGTTTGTGTTCTTTAGTGCTAGACCTATCTTCACAGGGTTTGGATATTTTACTCGCATTTATCAGTAGACATTTGTTTATTGCATTTTTGTAGAAGTCTTGTCATTAATTAAAGGTATTTACTTGTGCTGGCTGATCAAAACACTTCCCTGAGTAGCTAAATTATATGACCTTCCTTTATTGTCAAATGTGTGTTCTAATTTCTAATTAATAAGATTTTTGCTCCTTTTTTCCACCAAAGGAACAATTGTACCAGAATTCTCAAAATACAAGTTTTTCAGTGAAAATTTCTGATGGGCTTAGGCTGTGTTTCTGGCACCTTGTAAGTGTAAATTTGCAAGTTACAATGACCTCAAACACCCTTTTTGGGAAGTTCGAGTACTAACTGGAAAAACAAAACAAAAACATGGACACCTCCATGAAAACTTATTTTTTGTTTTGCTCTGTCAAGGCATGCAAAGCTATTAAAAAAAGCTACTTTAACTGTACTTTTACAATTACAGGTTTTAGATCTGTTTTGATAGATCATAATTTCAGCTCTCATTTCCTTATATTTACATCTAGATGTGTTAAACAACTTAGAACATGGCACCTTTGGTGGCAGACCACCCAAATTTTAGGTAAGCAAAAGTATTGGAATAGATAAAAGTAAATAACAGTATTTGGTTGCATATCCCTTGCTTGCAATAACTGCATCAAGCACTGACATCACCAAACTGCATTCTTCTTTTGTGTTACCTTTCCAGTCTAGTATTGTAGCTTCTTTCAGTTGTTGTTTGCTTTGGGGGTTTCTCCTTTCAGTCTCCTCTTCAGGAGCTGAAATGTTGGTCAGTTGGGTTAAGGTCTGATGATTGACTTGGCCATTCTATTTTCTCTGTAAACTTGCAGAAAGAATGTTTCTGTAGACTTCTGAATTCATTCTGCTGAGTTCCATCATCAAAAAAATTAGTGCATCTGTTCCAAAAGCAGCCATACAAGCCCAAGCCATGACACTACCTCCACCATACTTGCCCATGAGCTTGTATGTTTTGGATCATGAGCAGATCCTTTTTTTCTCCATATATAGACCTTTCCATCACTTTGGTAGAGGTTAATCTTGGTTCCAGAAATTTTGTGACTCATGATGAGTTGTTTGCATTTTGTGGTATAGACGCTATATTTCTGCTCTCAAAGTCTTCTTCAAATAGTAGATTGTGATACATTTACGACATTTGGCAGACACCCTTATCCAGAGCGACTTACATTTTATCTCATTTTATACAACTGAGCAGTTGAGGGTTAAGGGCCTTGCTCAAGGGCCCAGCAGTGGCAGGTTGGTAGTGCTGGGATTATAACTCACAACCTTCCGATCAGGAGTCCACTGTATTTAAAACTGAGCTACCAGATTCACCCCTGCTTCAGTAGGTTGTTGGTGATGTCACTGCCTGTCATTTTTTGGTTTTTCTTCACAGCTCTCACATTGTTTATGTCACCATCTGCTGTTGTTTCCCTTGGCCGAGCTGTTCGATGTCTTGTTGTTAGTACACCCGTTTGTTTCTTTATTTTTCAGGACAGTCCAGAATTATTTATTGGCTGTTCCCAATCGTTGTGCAATTGCTCTGATCAATTTCCCCTCTTTTCTCAGCTTTAAAATGGTTTGCTTTTCTCCCATAGACAGCTCTATGTTTTTCATGTTGGTTTATCTTTTTTTTTTTAAACAACAAATGTAGTCAATAACAAATTTCACAGGTGAAACCCAAGTGTAGACATTCAAAGCTATTAATTGTTTAAACAATCAATCTAACAGGACACACCTGGGCAACAAGAAACACCTGTCAGTTTCATGTTCCAATATTTTTGATCACTTGAAAAATGGGTGGGTTCAAACAAAGGGGTCATGTTCTAAGTTGTTTAACACGTCTAGATGTGAATATCAGGAAATGACAGCTGAATCTTCTGATCTATCATCTCATATTCATCTTTTGATTTCACACCCAGATGTCTTCAGCATACAGCAAAAACAATAGACTTGGCCTTGCTGTTCCAAAACTTTCAGGTGGACTGTACAGTTATCAAGACTTTCAGCTAAGCACACGCTTAATGTCTTTATTTCACTAGGGGCGCATCATTGCCATTGTGGAAAGGCTCCATGAGTCAATGTAGGTCTATATATTTAGAGTTTATTTAATGAGAGCATTTGTAATAATATTACATTACAGTTGTTGACTGTACTGATTGGTCTTTTCCCTGTGTTTAGACAGCTGTTCAGGAGACAAAAGCCCAACCAGCTCTCACTCCTCTAAGCGTGCACGCACTGCCTACACCAGCGCACAGCTCGTCGAACTCGAGAAAGAATTTCATTTCAATCGCTACCTTTGCCGCCCACGGCGGGTGGAGATGGCAAATCTGCTCAATCTATCTGAACGCCAAATAAAGATCTGGTTTCAGAATCGCCGAATGAAGTACAAGAAGGATCAGAAGGGACAGTCTCCGAATAGTCCAGTTCTGCCGAGTTCAGACTCTGTGGCAGGGGGAGGATATGTAAGTTCAATACATTCCATGGTAAGCAGCGTGCCATTCAACACGTTGTCTCCAACAGCATATAACAATGCTCAGAGGAACACCTACAGCCTGTCTCCATCATATCCACAAGCCTTAAGCAGTATGTTTAACAACTGCCAATCTTCTCAAAAGGCATACCTGGGGACTGGCTCAGCCACGACTGAGTGCGACACGCACCATTTCCAAGGTAACAATCATTTCGGTGTGCAAACGCAGGGCAGTAGCGTATATGTAGGTGCTAATGGAACCTATGTGGATAGCACTGGCTGCATTGGGAACTCGATTTATGACCTTTCGCAGCTCCCTCAAGCTACTCATAGCAATATAGACTACAACAGTGCCATCAACATGGGGAACAGCCATCATGAAGGAGCACTGGAGCCAGCTCAGTGCACATACTCAGACTTTACACCACACTACTCTCGGGGAAAAAATCAAGAAGCACCTAAACTGACACATCTATAACATTATTGTTTGTCTTTACATTATTTATTCACTTGCACACATGCTGCTGAATTGACACACCCAAGCTTACCTTCTTTTTATTTCTCATGATTTTCTTGAGTGAGGTAGTTTCCTTTTCTTGTTTTAAAAATGGTTCTGTTTTATTAAATACAAGTGTTATATTTTCACATCATTGACAGACACAGTGCTTGCATAAGAAATTGTCTTTATTTCATCTGCATTAGACATCCTTCGGCATATGAACTCATCATTAAACAGGGTATAGCCAAGACATTGTGTTCATGTTCCAAATGTGAAGGAAAGTTCTGATAGACTGCTGCTCCACAGCTGAAGGTTTCTTCTTTATTTCTTTTATTCACACTTGAGGAGAAATAACCTACAACCTTAACCTCAACCGGCTTACTTCTCAAAATCAGGTTGCACAGAAATGTACATTTCTTCTTACTCCAATTCACTATGAATTTCTAGTATTCTATAAAACCAGTACTACGATATTCTGGTATACTAGTTCTCTAATATATTATACTAGGTAACGAAGCCATGTTAACCCTACCACTAAGCCTTGGACACACTGGAAAACACAGAAGAAACAAGGCTATTGGAAAGAGAACATATTTTCATTCCCAAAGTCTAACAACAAATAGATATTTTTAATAAATTGCAATTTTCTTTATTCAGCTCCTGAACCAGATGCCACATGGAGGTTTCTGGAAAGCTTTCTATGCTCTACCTAACGTGACTGAGTGAGCAAGCTAACGGTTTCAAAGCAATGATGTCATTCCCAAATCGAGAAAATGTTATTTCGGCCACAATTAACAAAAAATATCAAATATTTGTCATATTTACTTCAGTTTTTAGTTTTTAGGTGTGGTACATCACAGAAAGATCTGAAAAGTTCACTGGATGCACTATCATAAGCGATAAAGCTTGGATATATTCACAGTGTTTGTGCAAATCAAAATGGGGTACTTTGACTTTGAAAAACATGCACAGTAAACATGCCAGGATTATAATATCATAAATATGACATATTATTTTTTTTAAGTGCTCCAGAGAGATGTGTAGCCCTGTGCACAGCATGGAAACTGTGAGGTGCATGGAGCAACAACACAAAATACTGAAGCATATTTATTTTCATTGTACAGAAATATGGTAAAAAAAAAATATATAGTTTTATTTTGGAGCTCAGTAAAGCAGTGTTTTGGTTGGGTTAAAACTCTCACACATTCAAGTTTAATTAACTTAAAATCTGTTCTGTACCCAGGGTTGGAACATTAGAAAAAGAGAGATGAATTATTAACTGTCCAGTGACAGTGAGCCTGTGCCCACTGTAGACTCAAATTCCTGTTCTTGGCTTTCAAGAATGGAAACTTAAGTGATCTTCATCTGCTGTAGCCCATCCCTCACAAGGTTTGGTGTGCTTTGGATTCTGAGATGCTTGTCTGCTCACCATGGCTGTAAAGAGTGGTTAATTGAGTTACCATAGATTTCCTGTCAGTGTGAAACCAGTCTGGTGGATCTCCCTCATCAACAAGGCGTTTTTGTAGAACTTCTGCTCACTGGATGTTTTCTGCTCTCACACGGTACTGTATAAACCCTATAGACTGTTGTGCGTGAAAATACTAGGTGATAAGCAGTTACTGAAATACTCAAGCCATCCCATCTAGCACAAACCATGCCATCTTGCCTAGACACTGAGATCACATGTTTTCCACATTCTGTTATTTCTGACAGGAAAACCCAAAGTGTATATTTTACTTAATTTACTGGATTAAATTTCCAATTCTTTTGCAAGTGCTCACAAAACTGGAAAGAAAAGGAGTAATGTTTACTTGAACCAATTGGACTCTTGCACATGCTGACCAGAGGACGACCATGAGGTTGCTGTGGTGCTGCACGTAAATTATTATATTTTCTATTCCCTTCCATATGTTTAGTAAATATAATGAAGTCATATATAATGTTGTAGCTGTGCCATAGCTGGGCGTGAGCGTGGCTTTTGATCTTGACTTGCATTTTGGCTTTAAGACCTGGAGTTGTGTTATGTGTTCTTTTGCAAGTTCTCTTAGTTCAACCTCATTGTGTTTCTCAGCTTGTGTGCATACCAGTTCTACCAGGTGAGCAGTGTAAAGAATGACCCAAGAATGGCATGGCAAGAATGACCCAAGAATGGAAACAAAGCTCTTAGTTCATAAGAGCTTTGTTTCCTGTTTGAGTCATTTTAGTTGCCATTGACAATTTAGCATTCATACTGCGTGGTTAGCAGAATCAGATTTATGCACAATATATGTTTAGGTTATGTGTCCTTTTTTATTTTCCTATGTAATAAGAGAGAGAAAAGAAGACAGTTTACATTAGATTGACATTTTTGTTGCAGCTCTCTTGTATAAAAGCAATCAGTAAAAGAAAGGAACAATAAGTGGAGTTACTCGTTTTAATTGTGCAATATTTAACCACTTAAATCAAAATTTACTTCAAGTTAATTGTACAAAATTTGTTTAAAAAAGTAAAAAGTACATTTGACCATTTTATTTGAAATCAGCGTGCACAGTTTCCAGAGAATAAGGACAATTCGGACAAACGTTTTTCATCAGCTGTGAAAACATATTTATTATTATTATTATTATTATTGTTGTTGTTGTTTGTTGTTGTTGTTGATGATGATGTTGTTGCTTTCAAATTTCTTACTTTTTCACTTACGTGCCAATCAAACACGCCCCATCTCGTCATGTATCACATTCAGTTGGAGGTCGTTTATATATATATATATATATATATATATATATATATATATATATATACACACATACATATATATATATATATATATATATATATATATATATATATATATATACATATATATATATATATATATATATATATATATATATATATATATATATATATATATATATAAGATCAATTCTACAAATCCAGCACATCATACATGCGTCTTGGGTGGCTAATGAACTAAATGATATCCACATTTGAAACCTCACATTAGCGCGCTAGCTAGCAAGCAGGACTTGCCAGACTTGAAATTATCCAGCACATTATCCTTGTGTGTTTGAGCACGAAGAAGCACGACGATCTTGTAACGTTAATATAAGCTCAACAGAAAGCTAAACGTGAGCTTTACCATGGCTCACTGGCCATTTGGACTGAACGAAAATCCACAACCTGGCCAATTCAGTTCAGTGATGTTCCTCTGAAAGTCTAGAACAATGAAGCACATTTTCAAGCTTGAGTTTAGTTTACAATTTCAACAGGACATTCAATTCTCATAAAAGAAAAAGACTAATTTTATTATGTGAATTTTAGAAATTAAACTACATTTTGCTTTGAGTCAAACTTTTACAGTGTATCCGAAAAGAGGAAAAAAGAAGAAGAATTACATTATTTCACTGGCGATAAAGCAGAAACAAATTACAACCACCACCACCACCACAACAACAACAATAATAATAATAATTCAAAAGCTTATGTTCAATATGCTTATGAAAAGGTATGTTCCCTACAATTACATAACAAAGTGATTGTTGCTGCACATGTAATGCGTGATGTTCAGTCATTTCTTGCATCTTGCTGTGTGTTGAGGTCTAGCAGTAGAGGCCTCGCTCCTCCGAGCAGACTCATCCATTACACTCTGACAGCTTCCCAGGTCCCCTTTGTGTGCGATAAGAGAAGATTAAAGATAAGATTAACTTTAAGATAAAAACAAAAAGTTGTTTTTAAATTACACACTTCCAGAGAAAATTTGGCAACCGCCTGCATACATGTGCCATGAGCTACACAAACACATGCCAAAGTGGTGAAACGTGCTGCGCAGTGTTATGTAATATTATTATAATATTACAGGTTTGTACACCACCTTAAATAATTGCTGCTTTAGAAAAAAAATACATATTGAGGCAGCCCTGTATAGGTAAGTTTATGCTATTTAAATTTTCTCTAAGAAAGATAAAAGATGCTTTAACTTCGCATTACCACAAAGAACTATTTCGATGGCAATTGTTTCTGTATTCTGTAAGCTTAACTCAGTACATTATAGTGTATAAATTTCTATCTATCTATCCATCTACATACATACATATGTAATATTTAGCAACATCTGCAAGTCTGTTTACACATTTATGCCCTGTTTTAGGCTGCATGCTCTAAGCTTCTTTATGTTTACCATATTATTTTGCCAACTTTTTTATACAATTTCCACTAATCATAAAAATCTTTTTCAAGTGTACTAAAAAGCAGTCAACGGTATGTTTGGAGCAGCTTTTATAACATCTGATAAGTAGAGCAAGCCACAGAATAAGAACCCGTATCCCGTAAGCACTAAGACAGGTGCGCGTGTGTAACATGCATTATATGTGAAATTAACAAATATTTATTATTTCAAAAGTTAAAACTGAGTTAATGTATTGTTGGAAATAATGGAAATATACTTTCAATGCACGAAAGATCTACACAAGCCAGTGTAAATGAATTCTCCCCTTGCAGAATGATTCCTCAAAATGTTTAATACAAAACAATAATAATAAAAAAAATAAAAAATCGAAAGAAATTACACTGAACAGAAACTCTACAGAGAATGTCCAAAACAAAAGAATTAAAAAAGCAAATGGATTTAGTCTACTTACCACTTACATTGCCTTAATATTAATTTTTATCCAAAAGAGAATTTGCGTCATTTTGAGTGTGAAACGGAATCAAAAAGAGAGAACGTCTGCATAGTGTCTTGTTGGTCTCTTTCTGGTTGCTTTTTGGATCTTGCGCAGAGTTAGAGAGTTGAAATATGTTGTGGGGGCGCGATGTTGTCAGACCTTTTGGTGAGTAAGATTGATCACGCGCAGCCTTCCTTGACTCTCTGTTTATTATATAAGCACTAAAACTGCGCTCGGCCCGCACGGTCTTTCCATTCACGTTTTTAAAAAATACGCCACAAATGTGTGGATGTTTGAAATCGATCCTTCCTATTTTGTTAATGAATTATATAACGCTAATCGTATAACCTCCATGCTATACATATACCCTCACTGATACTGATTTTTATTTTTATTTATATTGTCTTATAAGACATCCAGGCTCGTTGTCTGCGTATAGTCTGTTATAATGTTCTATATAATAATGTTCTCCTGATGGACCACAAAAATACACATTAACATCAGTTTTACAATTAACAACAATTTACGATTGACCCTGGTTGGAACATATCGATTTATGTGTATGTTGGCTATACCACACAAGTGCAATTATGTTATGAGACTATGTGAAATATATGGCTAGACCTTAATAGTAATTTAGCGTTTTAATAGGCGATATGCTGTCAGTATTGAAGGTAATTTTGCAAGCAGCTCATATACGTTCTTGAAAGGCTGTTTTGCAAAGGGTTATAGTTAAATATTTTTTATTATTATTAATGTGCCTTCAGCTAACATACTATTGCAAGTGTAATAATATTTTAAGAGGTGATCGAAAAGCCAAAGCAACAATGCCCCGTTTAACTGCAAAAAAAACAACAACGTTGCTGTAAACAAACAAACAAAACCGACGGCATTTGTTTACAGGAGTGTTTTGGGTCTTCGCCATAATGTTTATATATATATATATATATATATATATATATATATATATATATATATATATATATATATATATATTTTTTTTTTTTTTTTCCACGAACTACCATGAATTGTTACCATGAATTGAATAGTTATAAAGGAAGGGCCAAAAAAATCCAAAATAAACAGAAAAAAATCATAAATAAATTGGAATTTATCTGATAGCATTCTGATTATCTTTTGACCAAGATTTTTGAATCTTGTAAGACGAAACCATGAAATGAAGCCATAAATTACGAGTTTGATCGTGAAACGGGCTTCATCAGCAGTCAGCCCCATGCTAGCCGCGTGCCTGACGTATTTTCCTCATATCGGCCACACTTTAAGAGCTTTACGCGTTCGCAGGCGCATATCCCTCATCCCTACGGGCACGCATTTCCTAACCTCAGTCCCGGGAAGCTGCAGCGTCATGGCCGCCACTCTGCTTCTCTGCCGCCGGAATAGCCGGGGACGCGAGAAAAAAAAGGCCTCGAAGAAAAACTGCCAACCTATATGACCAAGAGAGTGGTGCTCCTGGAACAGAGAACGGACAGTCTGCATGACTCGAGAAATTATGCGTCAAGGAATGGTAATGAAAGAGCTTGGATACTCCCAAAGCTACTTTACCATATTCTGTAATTTCGAAAAGACTGAAACCCATTTAAGCCAATAATCGTTTGCAGATTTTGTTTAAAAAATAATCTTGACCTTATCTAACAACTGCTTGTTGCGTCCCGATCATAGAAGTATTTTAATATTTGACATAAGTAGGCTAAAGAATAACGAATTACATTGGTATACTCTTGCATGCTCTTGCATTCAGGACTTCCACTACACATTACAGCCTAATAGATGAGCTGCAATGTCACTGTCAGTTTCACTTATTATGTTCTTAATCTTGTTTCATGGGAATTTTACCAACTGCACCGCAACGACTTAGAACAGTGTGTCCATAACCTAATGTATAATCAAAATATAATAAACATGTGTAAATTATTGTGATTTTCTGGTCTTTACCACTGCTTATCATTTTGAATGTATAGTATGGTGGACACCCAAGATACACTGCCTCGGTTCCAGGCTCTCCCGAGCGCACAGAGGTCGGTTTAACCGTCGGTGGAGGATCACGACGTATGAGAACCACATACAAGATTGAGAATGGTGGTGATACTGGATCTAACTGAACGCCAGTGTGGTTTCAGAACCTTCGCATGAAGCACAAACGGCAGCCTTTTAAACCCAAGAAATACAGTCTCCGATATGAAGAGCTCCGTTTATTAACCCAACCTTGGTAAAAAGTCAGGGCCCGTACTATGCGTGATACTCTATTCCTTTCAACTGGCGCCATCCTCAGCTTCAGTGTAGCCTCTAAACCACTGTCAGATCCGAGCTAAGGACGAGAATCTTAGACGCATCTCCAACCCCTCTCCCACAGTTGGACTACAAAAGGTCAACTATTTAAAACCGCTAGTCCGGACAGTTTCCACTCAAGGTGGATTGGCTTTTGCGAGACTTCCTTCAGTTTTCAGAGGATTCGCTCTTGCTTTAAAAAATATATATATATATATATTATTAGTTTTTATGCAACACCACTTTGGCGCTGAATCTGAGTAGCCTGAGGACCTATCCACGGATTACTTCTGTTTATTTATTTATTCATTTTATTATTTTTGTTTTCCACATATGCTTTTTAAGTACTATCGATACAGTACAGCGCCTGACCTAATAATTAAGCAAAAGAACAATAGAATGTTTGATTTGTGTATAAAAGAGTTTTTTTTTATACTGTCACATCTTCTATATAGGTTATATTTAAATGATCAGAGGTAAGATATCTCGATTATCTTGTGTTCACTAATATCCCATATTAATAGATGTTTAATCATGAAGCATGAAATGAAATAGGTGGGTGTCTTACTTTTTTTTTTAATCTGATAAATAAATAAATAAATATTTTTTTAATTTCAAACACGTGTCATATTTCCATACTGGCAAAAAATAAAAATTAAAAATGTTATTTAGACGACTTATACGACTATAAGAAGTCAACCACAGACCAATTTATCTTAAAACTGAAAGATTTACTTGAGCACAAACACTGATAAGTCATAGTCGAGTGAGAATCTGTTTTGTCAAACTGTAAATACAGGTTTAGACTTAGCCTACTTGTGGGTTTTTTGGTCACGAACTGTATCAATCACGTTTACTGACAGAACCCGCCCGGTGATCAAGTTCATGATCAAAATGTATCATTTATATAATTTAAAAATATTTATTTGTTTATTTATTTATTTAGACAAATTTTCATCTTACGTAGTAAAACACAGCAAGAATGCTTCTTTCTAGAGCCTTTGTCTGAGGCCCTGCGTGGGGGAAATGCCTGAGATGCTTCATTTCCTGCCAAACTCATAAATCAACCTCTTTCATGCAACCTGACAGCACGAGACAATAGCAGGGACCACTGCACAAATAAAAGCCAGTCCGCATTTTTATCTCTCATTCTGAGCTAGAGCACGAATCAAAGGATGCTAAAATCGTATACATATATAAAATGGTGTACAGAAGTTATTATTATTATTATTATTATTATTATTATTATTATTATTATTATTATTATTGTCAGTCTCTAAAATCATATGAATATTGTGCTATAAGTAAAAATAATCTGGTCTTAAGTTACTCTAGTTACAAAAAAAATCCTCTGTTCTGTATGATTTTGTCATCGTCGACTATTTGTACTCTTTACTTGAGATCACGTTGGAATTATGTTAATTATATTGTATTTTATATTGATAATATGTTCTTACACATTTATTCTGACGAATACGTTCTGAAATGCTGCTGCTGTTGCTTTTATTTGCAATGATGCTGTTATAGTCACCGTATTGTAATAATAATAATAATAATAATAATAATAACAGCAACAACATCAATAATAGGTTGTTCAGCTGAAGTGAAAAGCTCATATGCAGCCATAGGGAAATTCCGACATGAATTAGCGGAAGGATGTTGCGTTCCTGGTGTAATTATAAGTGGTAATTTGCAAGTTGTAATGACGTCATTTCCCACCTCAGGACGTTGGATGCAAACCCTCGTGGACGCGTGTCTGTTGTTTGTTCTGTCAGATCACATAAAGCTGATAAAACGCTATACTTTAACCGCACTTTTACAGTTACAGGCCTGAGTGGCAATTGGTTCTGTTCTATTGTACTGAACTTCAAACATTTATAAAATATTTTGGACTGAAATCGCAGAACAACAACAATAGTAGCTAGCCAGCGAACAATAGCGAGTAGCTAATGCTGTGTTCGAGACAAAGTTTCAACTTGTAATTCCCCGCCTACAACCGGTAAAAACCCACCGAAAATGTCCCCTGAACATACAATCTCAACTCGTCAACTTGGGGTAGTCTTCTCAAGTACCAGTCCCTTCCCCGTTTATAGAGTGACGTCGTATCAACATGACCGCTCACACTGTGAACGGGTTTTATATGGGCTTTAGGTCAGTTAATTTGCAGACACGGTACTTGGTTAACTCTATAACACTGACTATATTTAATCACTGTTTTGAGAAAGTAATCAACCAAGGTAATTCCCTCACTGTATGTAGCCCTGTGAACATCACGTGAACAAGCTATAGGCTATATGGAACAACGGCACAAAAATATTAAAGCATATTTGTTTTATTTGTACGGTTGAAATGCGGTTTTATTGTGGAGCTCAGTAAGGCAGCGTTTTGGTTTGGTTTAAACAGAATAGTGGATTTCCGATTCGTTTAATAATGAGCTTCATGTTTGTTCCGTAGCACGGTTGCCAGGTTCCGTCTACAATATCCATATTATTTCAGACTGCAGAAATGCAGAAAACTGTAACTTGTTCCCCTGACGGAGACTGAGAAAAGAAGAAAAATGAGGTGTCCGTTACTTATTCCAGAACATTTTGGGGTAGTTTTAAGTCCCTTGTTCGGTTTTGTAATTGTGATCATGGTGCGGACTTTCCTGAAATCTGGCAACCTGAATCGCGTCTCTCTCTCTCTCTCTCTCTCTCTCTCTCTCTCTCTCTCTCTCTCTCTCTCTCTCTCTCTCTCCACACACACACACACGTTTACATAGGCCTACATAGAAATCCATCCGATACAAATTATGAAGGACCAAACAGGAACTAATTACAGGAAATCTGAATATATATATTTTTTAAAAATCCTGAATATAAAGGTATAATTCTGAATATATAAATGTAAATTAGAATATATATTTATAAATTCTGAATATATAAATGCAAATCTGAATATGTCTTGTCTACATCTCAATATAAATATATCTTTATGATGTCATGTCAAGACAGATGTTCTTTTTTAATTTTTTAAATGAAAACGGTAGGCCTATACACCCTGTACACATTTACCAATGCAAATATTGTTCTATATATATACTTAATTATTTTAAGCACACATCACTTATCTCAACTGAAGCGAGTATGTTCCTCTAGTTTACAGAAGGCTGGCCACAGTGCCAAAGGGTGCTCACAGTCCTTTACCAGTGTTAATGCTATGTCGCTTTCTGAAGAATACAGACTAACTGAGGGGACTAGGGAAATTGCCTAATTCTACAAAATTATTATAGAAATCTGCCATTTTGAGAGACCCTTCAGTTTACAAAATATGGCCAGTAATACATTGAAAGAAAAAAACAACTTTTTATAAACGTTTATATAATATGTAACTTATATTACTTTATGTGCAAAGCTGCTGATTATGATTATCATGGTGTAAAACAAAAACTGATAACAGCAAGCATGTTTATTGATATTTGACTAATCAAATCTGGAAAAAAAATAAGAGTGTGTCTATCAATATACCTGATAAAATGTATGAAAAATAAAAATAGGGTTTATATTTCTGTATATTATTATATATATTGGAATGCAACTATATATTCAGGATTTACATTTATATATCCAGAGTTATAACTAATATATATATATATATATATATATATATATATATATATATATATATATATATATATAATTTCATATTATATATATATATATATATATATATATATATATATATATATATATATATATATATACTGACCATCCACTTTATTAGGAACACCCCTACACCTGCACTTTCATCTATTTATCTAATCAGCCACTCACGTGACAGCAGCACAATTAAATAAATCATGCAGATACAGGTCAAGAGCTTCAGTTAATGTTCATGTTAATCAAACATCAGAATGAAGAACCAGGATAAGTCTTCTGCTGTTGTAGCCCATCCACCTCAAGGGTCAATGTTTTGTGCATGCTGAGATGCTTTTCTGCTCACCACGTTGTAAAGAGTGATTATATGAGTTACTATATTCTTCCTGTCAGCTCAGTCCATTCTGGTCATTCTCCTCTGATCCTCTCTCATCAACAAGCTGTTTGAGCCTGCAGACACACTTTTTTTTTCTTGCACCGCTTTGTGTAAACTCTAGAGATGTGAGATGTGAACATTAACTACAGGTGTTCCTAATAAACTGGACAGTTAGTGTATGTGTATGTGTGTATATACACAGTGGGGGAAATAAGTATTGAACACATCAATGTTTTTTTCAGTAAATATATTTCCAATTGAGGTTTTTCACATGAAATTTTCACCAGACATCAGTATTAACTCAAGAAATCCAGAAATATAAAGAATTCACAACAGTAAAGTCCATAAATAAAGTTATGTGTAATAAAGAGGAATGACACGGGGAAAAGTATTGAACCCGCTAACTGAAATTTATTTAATACTTAGTGGAGAAGCCTTTGTTTGTAATGACAGCTTCAAGACACTTACTGTATGAAGAAATTAATGGGCCGCAGTATTCAGGTGTGATTTTGGTCCATTCTTCTAAACATATTGTCTTTAAATCTTGTTCAATTGGATTCGAGACAGGTGATTGACTGGGCCATTCTAACACCTTGATTTTTTTTTCTCTGAAACCAATTGAGAGTTTCCTTTGCTGTATGCTTTGGATCATTGTCCTGCTGGAAGCTCCACCCACGTCTCATCTTCATCATCCTGGTGGATGGCAGCAGATTCTTCTCAAGAATCTCCCAGTAAAGGGCTCCATTCATCGTTCCTTCAATTATTTGAAGTCTGCCACTACCATGTGATGAAAAACAGCCCCACACCATGATGCTTCTACCTCCAAACTTCAATGTGGGTATAGTGTTTTTAGGGTGATGTGCAGTGCCATTTCTTCTCCATACATGGTGTGTAGTATGACAGCCAACAAGTTAAATTTTGCTCTCATCTGACCAGACTACACTCTCCTAGTATTTCATAGGCTTGTCCAAATGAGTTGTAGCAAACTTTAAACGAGCTTCGACATGCCTTTTATTTAGTAATGGAGTCTTGTGAGGTGAGCGTGAGCAGTGGAGTGCATTGCATATTGTTTTCTCTGTGACGATGGCACCTGCTGCCTCCAAGTGTTTCTGGAGCTCTTTCCGAGTGGTCCTTGGCTCTTGGGCTACTCTTCTGACTATTTTTCTGACTCCCAGGTCAGAAATCTTGCGAGGAGCTCCTGTGCGTGGCCGGTTGATGACGGAGTGATGTTGCTTCCACTTGCAGATAATGGCCCCAATGGTGCTTACTGGAGGATTCAGTTTTGAAATACGCCTGTATCCGATCCCATCAATATGTTTTGCAACATTAAGGTTGTGAAGGCCTTGGGAGAGCTCTTTGCTTTTACCCATCATGAGATGTTTCTTGTGTGACACCTTGGTAATGAAAAGCCTTTTTATAGACCATCATTTTACTAACCCAGCTGATATTAATTTGCACAGATAGAGGGCATAATTACTTACAGATTTCAGCTGGTTCCTTGCTTTACCTTGCCTTGGAGAACTGTTTTTTCTTAGTGTGTTCAATACTTTTTTCCCCGTGGCATTCCACTTTATTACACATAACTTTATTTATGGACTTTAATGTTGTGAATTCTTTATATTTTCCAGATTTATTGAGATAATACTGATATCTGGTAAAAATTTCATGTGAATAACCTCATCGGAAATATATTTACTGAAAAAAATGTTGACGCATTCAATATTTATTTCCCGCGCTGTATACTTTTTGGCACGAATGACTGAAAACTATTTTTAATTTGGGACACACATTTTAGTTTCATCCTGAATTAACATTTTTTTTTGCAACATATTTATTCACACAATTAACAAATCATATTTCGATAAGGATTGAAATAATTTCGTCCAAATCCACGAACCTATTCTAATATTGTATGAAAATGTTATACAATAAAATGTTGGCCTGAAAGACATTGTACAAATAATTTATTTCCAAATTCATAACTAGATTTTTTAAATAAAAACATTAAGCAATAATAAAAAAAACACTAAAACGTAAGTAACATTTCATAATTTATTTCTTCCAATTGCCGCATAAAACACACTATTAAAAAACAAAATGACCATCGACATCACTCACTATTACTATTTGTAATGTTCACTTAAGAGATCAACTGTAAGAATGCTCGTTTCGACAAGAATCAATTTAAATATTCATTTATTTATTTATTGTTCTTCCGCATTTAATTTGTTGGCCCTTCTCTATCAGACTACTTCTTGAGCTTTTTTTTGCCGAGGTATTGCTTTTCTTTGCAGTAATGCTTTTATACTCATAGCATCATGTAGTCCTAAGTCGTCCAACTGGACTGAAAAGCGGCTCTCTTATTTGCTGCCATATCTCTATAACATCTTCAGTCGACTGCTATTTCAAATAAGCCCCACTTTTTTTATTATTTAGCTCGCTTCGTTAAATATCCACTTGCTCAATACGCAACGCCATTTTGCATGAAAATAAACAACCACTGCTTCATCCTTACTACCAGACGGAGCGCAGTATGGAGCGTCGCGTAATGTACCTGCACTATAAGGACCTTTGACTTTAATCAGTGAAATGTTAGCCTATAAAATTAAATAAACAAGTATGTTCAACGGGACGTTCTACATTACACCTGGACCAACTGTAATTTTTTAAATGAGATTTTATTAAGATTCAGTGCACTTGGATACTATAACTATTTGAATCCTTTATAGAACAGTAAGTGTCAAATTTTGATTAAAAAAAACAAGTATAATTAATACTACTCGCCGTCCCTGGATTATTAAAATAAACCTCTCGTGTATCAAATCAACAATTCATGTAGCCTATTGAAAATGTGACACTAGTAGCTAGTAGTTTGTTATTTTCATGCTGCATAGCCTAATATATAATTTAATTAGGCTTATATGAGCACACAAATATGTATTTGTTTCGAGAGGACGACGAAACGACGTTTTTGTGTCATTTGCATACGTAGAAATGACAAATGAATATCCGTCGCGCGCACAATAGTAGATATACGCACAGAAATGTCTTCCCATTAGTAATACAGTTCGACTAGCCCTTAAGTGTAACACGATATAGTTCCTTAGTTATTTGCATGTAACTTGTCTTACCTGACACTGGCACAGTTCTCTATAGCTCCCATATATGTAGGATCCTGGCTTCCACTTATCCGTACAGTACTGTATCTCTACCTTCAAACACTATTGTTTCATCAGTCAGCGAGCAGGAACCAGTGGGCGTGCTTACGTCAGTATAATCGACACGAGACCGGAATTAGCATAGCTTTACTATTTAACGACTACCTGTCAGCGTGAGACGAGAAGGAGCTCAACACTCAGCAAAGCCAACTGGCTGACCTGGCTCACGTGACTGTCACTGCTCATTCATATCACTTCTGCGCAGCCTCCCTCATAACTCGGCTGATTGAAGCCGGCGGAAGGCTGGCGGTGGGACCGTGATTGTGGCAATATATAATTTCAGCGTGATAGTAGGAGAGACGCTGGAGATAATGCCAGGATGAATACATTCTTAGATTATTCAGTGATGAGCGGCGGCGACGGGGGTGGCGGGGGTTCGTGCTCTGTCAGTGCATTCCATGCAGATCACGGAACTTTCCAGTCGTGTTCCGTCACGGTAAATAATTGCAACGGTAGCGAGCGGTTCTTGACTAGCAGAGCGTCACCGGACTCTGTTTCAAACCATTCACATAAAGCCGGCTCTTACCAATCCTCTGGTACACTATCAATTGCCTATGGTGCCCATCCAACGTATGGGGCGCAAACGTTTTGCACCAGTTATAATCACTACACCGTCAACCAGGATTCTGACTCTACTGCAGCTTTAAGTCAGTGCGGTCCGCTAGTTTACTCTGGAAATACTGTCGAGCCCCATCAGCGTCATCATCATCATCATCATCATCATCCTTTTCGACATGGTTACACCGGCAGCACCGTTCGCTTACCTGGGCAACTTCAGTTTGCAGCTGCTACGTATGGTCATGGTCAGGATCAGGCAAATTTGTCGTTGCTGACAGGTTGCTCAAATTCTCTCTCTTCTCTGCATGCGTCTCATCACAGCGCGTGCTGTTCATCTCTATCAGATGGCGTGTCAACGGCGCAGACGTTTGACTGGATGAAAGTTAAGCGGAACCCACCAAAAACAGGTGACTGGAGGAAGTCCTACTAGCAAACTTACTGGTGTGAACTTGATGTAAAGCTAAAAGTAAAATTAAAAGTAAGCCAACTCTGAAAATGTTAATATTTAATGTTCAGGAAGAGACAACGTGACTAATTAATAATACTGCCAATGCTGAAGATTCCTGAATTGCTGTCTTTTGTTCGTTTTTTTCTCCCACTCAGGTAAAGTCGGAGAGTATGGATATGTCGGACAGCCCAACACTGTTCGAACAAATTTTACTACCAAACAGCTGACAGAGCTAGAGAAGGAGTTTCACTTCAACAAGTATTTGACGCGCGCCAGGCGTGTAGAGATAGCTGCTGCCCTCCAGCTGAATGAGACTCAGGTGAAGATCTGGTTTCAGAATCGTCGCATGAAACAGAAGAAGCGCGAAAAAGAGGGGCTGCTGCCCAAAACTGAATCGGCACCAGTAGACGGCCAAGAAAAGGCTGAAGTTTCATCCGAGCTTTCTTTCTCTGCACCGTCAACGCCATCTCCCGGCTCCTCTGCGACTGATCCGTACTCCTCGGGCTAATGACCTGTTACTGAGTTATGCTAATTGGATAACAAGTACCATAGCTCCATAGATGTGGTGGACCTATGTAACTGGGCCTGCCAAGCAGGCATTTTGTCACTAAAAATAATGCACTATTTATGTGGCTTGACGATTCATTGTGTTATGTTATTGTAAGATAGTAGGCAATCAAGCTAAAGAATTCAATTTCATTAAGTGCATTTTCGGACACAATAATGACAGCTGCCACGTTAATGTAAATATTTCAATTGGGTCTAGATTACCTCGTGTAGATTGGAAAAGGATGAACGACATGAAAGTGTAATTGCTAATTGCTAAAGTCTAATAGGCTAATTGCTAGTCTGAAGGTAGAGAGAAAGAAAATGGTGCTGTCCGAGAACCTTGTTTTAGCTGAAAACAAGCCTGCATTATACTACCTCGTGTCATCAGCCTCTGTCACCTGGACTGTTTGTGGTGTCATGATTTTGCTCTTTAGTATGAATCCTGCGTGACACTCAAGCAGCCAGGGGACGCGGAAAAGCGTTTTTCATTGGGAGTGCGTGAGCTATGACGTCGCACGCGGTTAAATGATCGAATCATAATGTGTCGATTAATTTTCTATAATAGCACAACTCTGAAAGAGTTACATATATAAATATGTTCGTAAAAAAATACTTGTAATGAGTTATCGCTCATTTATTAACTACTCATTTACATAATTGAAGCCTCATAATCAATGGATCAAAAAACGTGTTGTTTAACAAAGGAAAGTGTAGCCTATAATTGTTGACATGGTGAAGTTGACTGTAAGGAGACGTGTATTTAACTTTTATGGAAGGAGTCACAGCGCCTTCAACAGCCCGTAAGTTTCCCCATACGGAGTAACCACTATCTCATTTTTTCTTTCTCTTGACGTTAATGAGACAAAAAACGCAAAAACGTTCTTGTGTTTCTGTCAAGTCCGCACAATCTCCTGAAGAGTGTCCTGAAGTCTCGCGGACGTTCCATAAAAAAACGCAATGTGTTGTTCATTAATACGTGAAATATGGAAATGTTGGAAAATCACTGTGACATAAAGGAATACTGTCTGACATACAAACGTAAAAAAAGCTTTAAATGTCTATTTCCTCTACTAGTTATTATTATTATTATTATTATTATTATTATTATTATTATTATTATTATGTTAGCAGTTGTTTCTAGTGTCTTTGAAGCCTACTTAACCAGTCGAGCTGAGTTTTATCAGTCAAGGATTGTAGCTTTACGTCATATTTACTGAAGAACTGTAATTATATTCTATCAGGAATACGGGTCAATATATACGAAATAAACTTATTTTATTTTATTGTATTATGGCGTCTTTGTACCATTCTTAGTACCAGTCTGTCTGAACGGTGCTATTAACCTGAATCTAGTCTGGATAACATTAAGCAACATTTAAATACAGCAGCGAATGTCACATCCTGTCGTTCCCATATTCCCAGTTTCTCAGAGGAATGTGGTAATACGTTTCTATGGCACCTTTAACGGTTTCTTTAATGCATCGATGAGCTTGTCAATACTGTCATCACCAGGAGGAACGTGCTCCTCAGCTCTACTGAATCAAGTCCCAGCGGAGGATTATTGGCATACTGTGACTTCTTAATTCAAGAGAGAGAGAGAGAGAGAGAGAGAGAGAGAGAGAGAGAGAGAGAGAGAGACGGGGATGGCGAAAGGGGAAAGCTGCATAGAGTAACAAGAAAAGTACAAAAAGACCTTATAAAACAATGATGAAATAGTTTATATATATATTACATATGGTTATGTAAGATGCATTTCAGCATTTGCCACGAAAATGACATTTCCTCTTAAATTTAATTGATTAGATACATCAGTGAAACTCACACACACACACACATTACTTATTTCAGTCCACTGCAAAAAAATAAAAAATAAAATAAAAATGACAGCAAGTAAAATATATCTTTACATTTATCTAGTATTTCCTGTTATATAATTTTTTACAGTAGACCAAATAATTTATTATTAAATCTATTTGTAGACATTTTGACTAATTTCAGGTTTTAGGATTTCATACTCTATTGGCAGATAGTTTTCAATCTTTCTACAAATAAATGCTTAAAAATAGAACAATAGAAAAAGACAATGTCAAACCTGAAATTTGTAAATAATAATAATAATAATAATAATAATAATAATAATAATAAAATAATAATAATTAAGAAATAAGTTTAATAATCTTTTATGTGGCTTCTTGTAATCTTAAAATAGGAAATACTAGAATCAAGTTTCTAGTATCTAGTAACTAGATCAATTTGACTATATTCAGGATATTTTCACTTGCTAAGATTTTTTTTTTTGCAATGTCCCAGTCTTGGTACTGTAGATCATATACAGAATGTGCACAAACAAAGCCAAAAAGCCTCCAGTGAGCAGCAATTCTTCAGAGAGAAATGCACAGTTAATGAAGAGAGGTCAGAAGACAATGGCTAGATGAGTTTGAGATGTTAAAATGTGTGTGGCACTGCCATGTTTCTCTCTCATGCACTGAAAGTATGCATGAGACACAGGAAGTCTGTTTTAATGGCAGTGTGTGAATATGACAACTATATATCAATATAATGAATATAACAATATAATGAAAAGATATCATTTGAAAGATTGTGATAAATCCTACTAGCCAACTGTTAAAATACATATCTATATAAAAATATACTGCTGTTTACAAAAGGGTGTCATGAAACAGTAATAATGAGCAGTTCGTCCATATTGAGTCTTCCAGAAAGACGTGACTCCCCACTCTGCACTTCTGTCCCCTATTGGTCCGCTCTACCAACAGCAGATTCATAGTTAAAGATCTTCTAATTGTAAGAGGTGAATGCAAAATGAACCACTACTGGAACAAATTCTTTATTTACATGCCACATAATATTCCAAAGGAGTAAGCGGTAGATATAAAAAGTCTACACACCACATTTAAAAATTCAGGTTTTTGTGATGTAAAAAAAAAAAAAAAAAAAAAAAAAAAAAAGCAAACAAACCATGAAACCAAGATAAATGATGTCAGATATTTTCTCACCTTGTGAGAAATTTGATATGATGCATCTATGTGCTAATCTGCAGAATGATTTTTGATGATGACATAGTTACTTAAAAAATATAGGCACCATCAGCCAATCAGGTTTCAGCAGGCATTTGACAGAGTTAGCACTGACCTATCATCATGAAACTTAAAAACTATGTTTATTTATGGTCTGTTTATAAACTGGAAAGAACTGGACACTTGGGGCAGCTAGAAGTAAGCTTTCTGATTACACAGTAACTCTGGATGTCCTTTCTGTTTCGTCATGTACAGCAGTAAAAGACCATGGAGTGATTATTGACTCCAGTCTTTCATTTGAAGCTCATGTAGATAATATTACTAGGATAGCCTTCTTTCATCTCAGAAATATTTCTAAGATAAGAAATATAATGTCACTACATGATGCACAAATATTAGTTCATGCTTTTGTCACCTCTAGACTAGATTATTGTAATGCCTTACTGTCTGGATGTTCCAGTAGGAGCATAAACAAACTCCAGTTAGTCTAGAATGCAGCTGCTAGAGTCCTAACTAGAACCAGAAGATATGACTACATCACCATGATCTTATACACACTGCATTGGCTCCCAGTGAAATTTCACCTTGATTACAAAATACTACTACTGTACTATAAAGCACTAAACGGTCTCGTGCCACAGTACCTGAGCCAACTTTTGGTTTTTTATGATCCGCCGCACCTACTTAGATCAAAAGGTGCAGGCTATTTGTTCGTACCTTGAATAGTGAAGGCTACAGAAGGGGGAAAAGCTTTCTCTTACAAAGCCTCACAGTTAAGGAACATCCTTCCAATTAGTGTTCGGGACTCAGACACAGTCTCAGTGTTTAAGTCCAGGCTGAAAAAAACATTTCTTTAGTCAAGCTTACCATGAATAGTTTCCATACCATGAGTTTCTTTTATGCAAAGTACACAGTCTTATCCATTAAGTAAGCTTACCTAACAATCTCTCCCTCCCTTTACCTCCCTCTCCCTCTCTCCTTCTGTCGAGCTAGACATGATATTATAGAGATGCCAGAGATACTAACCCTTTCTGCTCTCTGGACCTGCCTGATCCATCCTGATGCCCTACGTCTGGATGGAGCTCTCATCAACTGGAGGCTACATTCTGCTACTGAGGATGACCCCAAGTGGTACAGCCTGGAGATTGCTGAGGATGGTGCCCCTTGAACTACCATGGAAATGGTTTTGGACCTCAATTCCACATGAACAGTTGCGCTATTGTGCTGGAACTATGGTTGCTGCTATGTGCTTAGGACTGCAATTACCACATACAATTTTGCACTCAAGTCTCCTTTATTGAACAGCGGATAAGTTCAACAAAACAGACTTCATATAAAACCCATAATGAACTTTCTTTTACTTTTACACTATCCTCTGTTACTCAGATGAGGATGGGTTCTCTCCTGAGTCTGGTTCCTCTCAAGGTTTCTTCCTCATAATATCTTAGGGAGTTTTTCCTCACCACCATCACCACTGGCTTGCTCATTAGGGATAAATTCACACACTTGAAATCTGTATACTGTGTTTTTATTTGAAACTAATTGGGCATAACTCTTTTTAGTTGGGACAAGATGCATTGGTCCACAACTAGCCTCACTTGTCCTACTCATGCTCATGTCTCTGAGCTGGAAAGACCATGGTTACTACTACTGCTTTCACTGAGGTTTGGAACACCTGTCCTTCCCACCTGTCCTTCCCTGTCTTAAATTGACAGAGAGACATGGCACCCACAGCCAGGACATCTGTTCCTGTAGGTTTGCCCCTCTGTATTATTTGCCATCTAAGGACTGATAGACAGGTACCATATGCCTTTAGGTGGAAGCTGGTTCCTGAATGTTGTGTACCCTAAAGACTGTGTCTGCTTCTTTGCAAAAATACTAGCTATTTTCCAGGGAATGCTAGACCCCACATGTGGCAAAACCCTAAATACGCTAAAGGTGTATGTGGCTGCCACCTGGCTTCGGATAGCATCTTTCTGGGGTTTCAAGACTTTTACAGGCTGTCATATATCAAGGAAACGCTGGACTTCAGTTCCCATCAGCCACTGCACTGCACTGCATGTCACATGACCACCTACACCTGATTCACGTTTGTTAATGAGCACACTTGTGTATATATAGCCATGGTCTGGACTGTTTCTCGGTCTTTCGCTTGTCTTAGACTTCCGTGTTCTATGTTACCATATTTCTTGAGCTTGTTAGTTTATGTTTAGTTTTGCCACAGTATTGCCACAGTATTATGCCAAGTTGTGTTAGTGTCTTTGTTTTGTTGTTCGTTTAATAAACTATTTGAAATTCTGCGATTGCTTCCGAACTCCAACCTTGAAACGTGACACAGGCATTATCCAGGCAATTCACACAGCTGCTGATAGTTAGAAGGGTGTAATAGAATACAAGTTCAGTTAGGTACAGTGGGTTTGAAAAGTATTCATTCATTCATAATGGCCAAAAAAATACTTTTGGCCATTATGAATGAATAAAAACTTACACACAATAATCAACAAGGACAAAATGAAACTGAAATTAAACAAAAATGAAAAATGAAACATAATTTTTTTGTTGCAATGTTAATAAAAATCTGAAATATCTTCAATTCAATTCAGTTTTATTTGTATAGCATTTTAAACAATAGGCAGTGTCCCAAAAGCAGCTTTACAGAAATATATAAATTTAGATAATTCAGGCTTTTGCCTAAGGTGCTACAAATTGAGCTCAGGTGCTTCCTGTTTAATGTCTCTAGAATATGACTGGAGTTCAGCTGTGGCAAATTCAATCGATTGGACTTGATTCGGAAAGGCACATAAGGTGTTGTAGAAGTCACACAATTCAAATACCACAATGTCAGACCAAGCCACGAAACCCAAGGGACTCTCTGTAGACCTCCACGATCAAACTGTCTCAACACAAAGATGTGTGAAAGTTTATAAATATAACCTTTTCTAAAGCGTTGAATATTTCCAGGAGCACAGAATGGGAGAAATGGCCCAAATCCAGGTGTGGAAAGATTACCCTATAGGAGACTTGAAGCTGTAATTGCTGTAAAGTGCTTCTACAAAGATAAAGATAAAGGGTCTGAATGCTTATCCATATGACAGAGTTCTCTTTAAAAAAAAGAGAGAGAAAAAGAGCTGTCTTATGATCAATTAAGATTTCCAAAAAGTACATTTAAATAAATTTTTTATTAAATATACAACGCAATAACGTATGCAAAGGGGTCTGAATGCTTTCCAATGCTACTGTAATTAACTAGCATTGTCCTTGACCTTCAGTGTGAAATTGGCTTAGGGTGGATAGATGCCAAGATCCACTTAGGACAAGGCTTTATTTAAGTAAACATTATTCATTAGATTTAACTGAATTAATTAACTGAATTATTTCAGTTGAATTGCTTAATTTGAGTTTGTCATAATTTTATGTGGCTCTGAAAATCATCCATTATAGTTGGCTGTGTCTGTTTGCTGAGGTCTCTCACGTTCAACCTACCTAATATTATAAAAAATGTTTGAGATTGAGACAGATGAGATTTCTGTAACTGACTGTAAATGACAGGACACAAACACCCTTGTTTGAAATTACTGGCATATAAATCAAACAAGACATATTATCTATTTGCCTATTGATAACTCATCAGCATCAGCAGTACAAGATAGTGTTGAGAATTTTGAAGATCCACCTCTTGATTTTTACATCAACATAAAGAATGAAATGCCTTGCCAAAATAATTGTGTTACATTCTGACATATTAGCTGCTTAAACAAAATATTGCACAGATGGTCTAAGAAAATTTATGGTAGGTGAAAGTTATTTCCATGCACAAGGTTTTCAAAACAATATACTGTGTAGCTTAAATTATAGTATTACAACATCGAAACAGGTCATCCAAAAGGGTCTACATTCATAAGATAGGTGCACTCCATTTTGTTCTTAGGAATCAGTTCCCCAATTCTGCTGTATAGAACGTTCAGTTAATATCACTTTTATATTCATATTCATATTGACTAATTCATATTCACTAATATTAGTTTCAAGACATGAAACAAATATGGGTTTGACCCTATTTATCTCAAAATTCTGGAAAGTCTGATGATTGACTTTATGTGATGATATTACAGATAATTAGACACAACTTGGGTGTACATTTGATTAAGGTTGTCACAGAATCATGAAATAGCAATTACTTTTGTTGTTATTGCTTGATTGATAAACAGAAAGGCCAAAAAATGGGTGTGATGGTCAGGTCCACATACCTTTGGCCATATAGTGTATATATAGTATTTACAGTAGATACAAAAGTCTGCATTTTCCACCTTTAAAAAATCTGTATGGAATTTTTTTTTTTAATTAAAAAAAATTTAGGGGAAAAAGATAGAGAAGGAAATAACCCAGTTGCACAATTTTGCACACCCTTTTGCTTGGAACACAGCACTTTTTTTGGCTAGAGTCTACTAATGTAGGACATCTTGATTTGGCAATTTGATTCCACTCTTCCTTACCAAAATGCTCCACATCTGTCAAATTGGGACAGGAGCTCCTTTGCACAATGTGTTTCAAGTCAATCCACTGGTTTTCAATAGGATTTAACTTTTGGCTCTGACTGGACCATTCCAAAACTTTGATCTTCTTCAGAAGCCATGGCTTTGTTGACTTGAATTTGTGCTGGAAGGTGAATTGTTCTTCATTTTCAGATGTTTAAAAGAGGCTTGCAGGTTTTGTGCTAAAATAGATTGGTATTCATGATTCTCTCTAACTTGAATAAAGCTGAACAAAAGCAGCTCCTTAGCATGATGCTGCCACCAGCATGCTTCACCATGGGTACGGTGTTCTTTGGGTGATAAGCCGTCTTGTTTTTCTATATTAATAATTCTATCTTTTAGAATGATGCCCAAAAAGTTCCACCTTGGTCTCATCAGACCATAAAACATACAGCCACCTGGTAATATATATCCAAAATGTTAATGTGAATCACTTTGTGTAGCAAGCTGTCTAAATTAGACAGCTGTTTGAATAACCACACACAATGTCCAGTTTAACATAGGGCTCTGTTTACTTCAAGAGTTTGCCTTGTCTTTGATCTGCTTGATCAGTTCTGACCACCATACTGCTTCTTGAGCACTAGCTAAACACTTGGTGATTCCCTGATGACCCTGGTGTGTATTTTCTCTAGGGTTTTATCTTGCATGCTAACTTGAATCACACTTCTCTCTTGCCCTTCAATAGAAGCCTATCCACAATTAGCATATCATGTCTATGTTGCCATTAGTGTTTGAGACTTTGTTTTTTCCCACTCAGCATGTATAAGAAAGAACAACAGTCTACAAACCTCATCCTCTTTATTAACTGAGTTAGTATTTCATCAATGGCTAGCCGTTTTAAATCATATTTTTACGAGGAACATGCACAATTTTGTAGAAAAAGTGCAGAAGCCTTAGTCTGAATAGTCAGAAGCCATTGAGAGCTCTAGAGCTGATCGATGTCTCAACAATCCAGTCCCAAGCAAAAGGTTTGGAATAGTTTGCAATACCAATCCTTCTCAATCTGTTCATACTGGTTTCTACTCTCCTGATGGTTGGAGTTGACACATAATTCCTCCCAGTACATATGAAAATGCACCCAGAGACACTCTCATTTCTCTGTCAGCGCAATACTGTGCAAGGGCAGTAGAGGAACTTGGATCCTGTTTCACTGATACCAAAGCTTGCTACTGTATACTGCCCCAGGTATAGTCATTATCAGCTTTCAGAAGATCTCTGATCAGACCCATCAGTTCAGGAATATTAGTGGAAAAATTTCCAAAATAATTGACCATAAATCACTTGACATCAATATCATCTTTGATCACATGCATTTCTGTGATTGCTTTTATCTTGCCTGGGTTGGGCCACATGCCAGCAAGACTAATATTCAATTTGACGTTGGCAAGGAAAAACTCCCTGAGATGATATGAGGAAGAAACCTTGAGAGGACCCAGACTCTGAAAGGAAACCCATTGTCACATACCGGAATGTAAGGGAGGATAGGATGGATGCAAGTGCAGTAAAAGACGTTTATTAGAGAGAGAGGCAGGCAGACAAATCCAAAACGATAATCCAAAGTGTGGTCTAATAACAGGGAAAAGGTCAGGCGATATACACACAGACATAAACTGGGCGAGGCTAGAATCAAAAACAAGAAATGAGAAACAAGGTCAATGAACATGAAAATGAGAAACAATGAACAACCGCTTGGTAATGAGATAAACTCAATACTATGCAATGTGCACAGAGACATGAGGGGTTTATATAACAAAGTAATCATGGGTTAAACATGGGACAGCTGAAAACAATGAAGTCAGACATTCAAGAAACAACCAATGGCAAAACGGGGCAGAGACAGAACATAACCATAAGAAAAGTCCAACATAAACAAAGTCATTGTCATTGAAGACCGAAAAGCATGCGTTCGCTAAGAGCTTGTGCTTTGGTTTTCCAAGCACGCTGCAATACTACAGCGCTGACTCAAGAGGAAATCGTGCATCCTCATCTGGGTGACACCAGATAGTACGATTATAAATAATTCCCCTCTATAACTGTGTGCTATATAGTCAAAAAGTGCAATCACTTTCAATCTTCCTTCATACTGTCATTTCTGAGTCCAATAAGGTTATTAACTGTTCAATGAGACTTTTTGTTCTTAGCAAATTGTTCTTACAGTCCTAAGGCTATCCAAGGAAGAACATCCACAGCCATCTTTATGGTTTCTGTGTGGTACCATCCAAAATAATCTCATCATGTTCTTTAGGCTGTAAATGTGGGGTTATCCTCAGCAGCAGCTTGACCATTTTTTTTTAGGTCACTCATGCATTTATAAAAGTTTAAATCAATGACAATTCTTTCTTCATCTTTGAAAGGTCCTTGTTAGATTGTGTTATATATTTTATGTTACATTGTTTTTTTCTGCTGATATACATGGCCAATTTTGCCTGTCCCAGGATAAAATTGATCAGCTAAAGCTTGAACCTTTCTTTTCTCATATATTTTAAACCAAGGATAAAAAAATTGTGGGGTAAAAATAACATTAAAGATTTAAAATGTTCTCTAAAACTCTGTACAATTGATGTAACCTAACTTTTTTTGGTAAGTACATTTACACACGATTTGTGCAGGATCCTACCAGATGCTTTGTTGAGGTATACTGTTTTTTTCCCCCTATTTTATCCTTTAAAAGAGGCTGTGAAACATCTCTCAGATCTGGTGTGATGAATATGTGTGGATTGGGCTCACCTTCCTCAGGGTTGACCACCCCAGTGCAGTAGACCCTGAACTGCATGTGCTCTTCTGAAGTGAGCGCCAATCTCCAATAGCTGCATAAAAGCTGTATAACAGATCTCACCCGGTTCTGTCAGCTCCACTAGCTGCTGTCTGTTGCTGCTGCTGTCATCATCCATGAGAAGACTATAATACTTGTCAGTGCATGGGTGATCCTGCTCATCACATCTAGTTGAGCACTGTAGACCAGAGGTTTATGAAGAAGAGAGAATAGTGATGTACATCCCTCTCTCTGCACAATGTTAAAAACATTAAAAAGCCCTTGCCTAGTGTCCATTAAAAACAGTGATTTGTTTATTACCAGTGTACATTTTTGGGACGAGCCATTTTCATTTATTTAAAGGTCCTTTGATATTTTCGACTGTGCCATCCCAGTTCTTTTTCACATGATTACTGTCCCCCAGATACACGCTCAGATAATTAAAACCTCCAGTTTTCTATGTTAGATTGTCTGAAAGGCTTGTTTCCACACTTGTCCAGTCCCTGACTCAAATGGCTTCACTTTTTTCCAGTTGACTTTAGCAGATGATAAAATGTTAAAGTCATTTATAATATCAGTTAAAACATCAAAGTATCTCTGTCCATTCCCCATGACCACAATATCATCTGCATGTGTTGACACAGTAAAGGGTATTACCGTTTGGCATTGATAGACTAGTGATTTTACGTCTTAACTTGCAGCTTATATATATATATATATATATATATATATATATATATATATATATATATATATATATATATATATATGATTTAGTTTGTTACAATTTAACTAATGCTCTGTTTGTAATACAAAACTGTCCCTGTACCTGAACCTTTTTTCATGCATATGCGTGCACACACACACACACACCAGTGGACATTATAATTTGTTCAGCAGAGAGATTTTGGGAACACCCAAAGGGAGGATGTGTTTAATGACAGAGCTGTCATTACCAGACCTGTCACTGCTATACGCTGTCAGAATTTATCCCAGTACTGCACGTGACACGTCACCTGTGTATCCTGATGACGGTGACATGATCTTTAGTCCCCTTCAAATCTATAGACTGGCATTTTGGCCACTCAGGCGCTGGAGCCCTGTGTACATGCTAAATGCCTGGCCACCGATATCCTGACAGGAACTTAATGCATCCATGCCAATATTCTGACAGTACACAGTAAGTGTGCATCCAGTAGCCATTTATGCAGGGTATCATTAAAAAAGTAAACAAAAATATCGCTGTGCATTAATCTATTTTATGTACATTTAACAGGAAGACTGATGCCTACGACTAACAATAAATTAATAATGAATTAAATGATGACTGCAATTCTTTTCTACGTATTAGCTTTATCTTGGCTTTACCCTGCTCTGGTCTTATTTTTAAATGCATATAAATGTATAAATAATTATATGAACGGGACTAAAGGATTGGAAAGACTTGAATGAAGGACTTAAGCTAAACATGGAGATGGAGTTTATGTTTTTGTTTGATGTATGCATTACCTTTCATTGTCCTTACACTTTCTGTTTGTCTGTGCTTTGCTTCCCTTCCTCTATATGCAAGTCCACAGATAGCATGCGTATGTGTGTGTGTGTGTGTGTGTGTGTGTGTGTGTGTGCTCTTGCAGCTCCCTCTGGGACCATCTGTCCATCCCTCCATTGACACAGTAATGGGGCTGTGAGGTGATCTGGATGCATAGTGGTGTGCATGTTTGTGTGTCTGAGCCGTAGGTCAATAGAGCCCTCATCAGGAATTCTGCACTCAAGCTTTTACATAAACAACCGCTTAGTGGGATTAGTGGAATGCTAGCTTGTTAGCTAGGTGAAGCAAACTCCTATTTAATCCATGCCCAATCTCTCAAGGGGCTAAATAAGTAACCCTTATAATAGGGTGTGATACAATGAGTTATGCGTTATCACGTATGTTATCAGTGTTATCGCTGATTCTGATTGTTCTTGAACATTCTGGATTTAATCCAAAGCAGGAATTCGATTCCTTTTAGTTTCCTCCATAGCATACTAAATAATACTACAGTAGATGATTATGATGATGATTATTATATTATGATGGTATGATGATTATTATATTATCATTGCAACCTCGAACAGAAACCATACGCAATGCCTAGAACTTGCTTTATTTTCTGTCTGCTTATGCTTATACATCGTAAATTAGCTGAACAAAACACAAAAACAAATGAAGGCCTTTATTACATCTGCAATAACATCCATTTATATGGTACTTTTCCATAATCAGTTGTTTCCACCTTAGGCAAGGTGTTTGACACTTTGGCTGACAAATAATTACATAGTCTTGAAATGTGGAAGAACATTTACCTCTCTGCTTTGCAAACGAGGCGAATTTCTCATTTATATATAAATGTTTGTTTGCAAAACAGAGAGATAAATGTTATCTTCCAAATATATACCTTTCTTTTCCAGTATCTGCAAGTCAGAACCCATGTTCAAAGCAATATCACACAGTACAGGTCTAAACAAATAGATCCATCCATCCATCTTCTATACCACTTATCCTTTTCAGGGTCACAGGGAACCTGGAGCCTATCCCAGGGAGCATTGGGCGGGGTACACCCTGGACAGGGTGCCAATCCATCGCAGGGCACAATCACATACACATTCACATTCATACACTATGGACACTTTGGACATGCCAATCAGCCTACCATGCATGTCTCTGGACTGGGGCAGGAAACCGGAGTACCCGGAGGAACCCCCGCAGCACGGGGAGAACACACAGGGCCACGGTGAGAATCGAACCCCCGACCCTGGAGGTGTGAGGCGAACGTGCTAACCACTAAGCCACTAAGTTTTTCTCAAGCTCAGTCTTGATGACTAGTATAGTTGCAGCAAAGTCTTTTAAATTTTCTATCAGATAACCCTTGTGATACAGGCAGAACAACAGTTGTGACATAAAGACATTGATGCACTATAGAGTTTTTGGATCATTTAGCTACACTAAAAAAATATTCAGTGGTTCAATAAATATGACAAAATCCAATCTGTGATTTCATAAAAGCAAATTATTAGAACCTAAAGGTTCTGTACTAAATGACTTAATGTAAATATGTGGCTATGTGTGAGCAAATTGTATATTTTACTTACTTTACTTGATTGCTATTACTATTATTTTGCAAGTGTTCACAAAACTAGAAAAAAGTAATTTTTTTAACTTGAATGAATTGCATACTAAAGTGGGGGCTTGGTTTTTAAACTCGAACTTAAACTGATTTCATTTTGAGCATTATAGATGGACTGTTTTCACTATTTCTTGTTTTTTTTTTTTTGGTCAGTATTAAGGTCATATTATGAAATGTTTTGCAAGGTCAAGTGTTTCAGTAAAGATTTCTTGGTTCACCTTCTTTGTGTTTCTCAGTCAGGTGTATAGTGTACACGCACACGCGTACACACACACACACACACACACACACACACACACACACAAACAAACACACACACATACACACAACTTAGTTAAGTAGTAATTTTGGGTTCTGATAGGATTTAAGTGCATATACTCACTGCTGTGCTGCTTCTAGTTGGAACTATTAAAGGTTTAAATGATGTAGTAATGTTAATGTTTACATGAAGTGCATTTTTTTTATAATGCTCAGATTTTTTTAGTTCAACTCAACTGTTAGTATAATGTACTTTTAAAACAAGAAATCTGTTTTAATTTGAATTACTTTTTTTTTTTAGGAGACTAATCATTGGCGCTATGTAAACATTACTTAAAATCTGTTTAGATAAATTCACTAAGATTAATTGTACGGAAATTATTATGACACATTTCATATTTCAGAAGTAAATTTAACTCCTATATTTTTTCTATGTAGCATTAACTGGTTAGCATACACTGTAATGCTGACCACTGATGCTGCAGTGTGTTTGTTCTGTAAGGGTGAAAATTAGCAATACAGACTGAGCTCACTACCACAGGCTAATGATCGAACATCAGCTAGCTAGCTAAAATATACATTTTACTATAATGTATAATTATAGTACTATAATCTATAATATAATCTAGCATATAATATATTGTATATTGGTTTAATGGTTTACATCATAAAAACCTTTTTAATAGGGGTGTGTAAACTTTTCATATCCCCTTTGTGTATCTATCACTGAAAACGATTGGTTGTAAGGTTTGTATTTATCTAGTCAGTTTGGATCATAACAGCTTTTAATCAGTCATTTAACTAGTTAGTATCAGTAAACTGGGCTAGGCAATTTCTACTAGGCCTAGCTGGACTAACTGCACAGGCTATATAAGCTCTTGACTAAGGGCACTGTGAGTGCAAGGGGTCTTGCATCAATGTGTCATGTCACAGCAAACCAGTGACTACATTTCCCACCCTGCACAGCGGCCTACAAACATGGCCGCCATGGACTACACTTCCCACACATACATGTTCACCTTCTTCGGAATACTAATCACACACGCTCTGCTTTCCTGCTCCGCTGAGGACATCTCTCTGCTTTCCTGCTCCGCTGAGGACGTCGCTCTGCTTTCCTGCTCCCCTGAGGACACAGCTCTGACCTTCTCCTCCACTGAGGATGCCACTCCGTCCCTTAGTTCATATGAAGACATTTTGCCCAGAGGGCCAGGACCTCCAGGGGAGGGAGTGTATTTAGGCGCTTTGGGAGAAGTGCCCTTGGGGGGGGGGTTCTGTCATGTCACAGTGACTACATTTCCCACCCTGCACTGCAGCCTACAAACATGGCCGCCATGGACTACACTTCCCACACATATATGTTCACCTTCTTCAGAATACTAATCACATTCACCTGTTTCCAATCTTATACATACTCACACCACAGTATATAAGAGACTGCTCAAACACTATGACTTTGCGTAGTATTGAGTTTATCTCACTTACCAAGCGGTTGTCCTTTGTTCTAGTTTCGTTTCATGATCTCTGACCTCGTTTATAGTTTCTCAATTCTGATTATTGCCTCGCCCTATTTATGCCTGATTTGGATTTGTCTGCCTTTGTCTCCTTTAATAAAAGCTCTTAACTGCGATTGCTTCCGTATCCTACTCCCCTACGTCTCGCGACGTGACACAATGGATGAATTAAAAAGACTAAAAAAATTAATTTGAGAATTGGTTAGATTGCACAACAGTAAATCTTGCCTTAAATGATTTAATTAAAAAAAAAAACAAAAAAAACCTGCTTCTATATACTGCTTCTACTATTGTCTGGAATCCACACAAGTGCATCACAATTAAATTACTTGTGAATTTCGCAAATTCCTTTAGCTTCAAACTAACAAGAAATTGGTTGTAAAATGCCACTTTCGGGAAGAGTTTAAATGTCCTAATTATCTCCATATTTTTAGCATTACAAGAGAATCTGCACCAGGCTACAAATTTATACCGATTTTGTCATTTTCTCTGAAATGAGCTTTGCCCCAAAAAGGTCCCACCCACAGCACTAGGTTAACAGTTTTACCTTGTTAATAATGAAATTGCAAATGCAACCACAATTGTAAATACATTTTATTTTTGGCCAGGTTGTAGCGCGAGTGTGTATGTGTGTACTGCAGCCATCATATCACTCCAAGTACATATTGAGGTCAAGACCCACGCCAGACATTCAACACAGCTGTGGTATAACTGTACATTATCATGACATCTGCCACTTCCACCTCAGCTTGTGCAGACAATAGCCATTAAGGCACTGTGTGTCAAAAGTGGCTCAGTAGTGTCAGGTAGGCAAAAAACACTGAACAATATGTTGCACTGAACACAGAAACACCAGGATTTAAATATACAAACTAATCAAGGGGCAAAGTGGAAGTAGGTGAGCATAATCGGCAAACATGAGGGAGACAACGAATGACAGGACATGAGTGGAGACAACAGGTGGCACCCTGGAAGAGTGCACTGTAGTGCCTCTGTACACAGCGCTTGGTGCGAGGGGAAAATACACGACACCATTGGCTTCCTCTTTGGCCTCTGTCTGGAGCTGTGCTGGCTCGAGGCCTTGTTATTTGCAGTACGAGGCATCCCACAAGCCTACATGGGGTTTTCCTCATTTGAATTATTGTAGAAGCACAAGTCCCATGGCATCTTAGTGTCCCTCCTCCCAGTTTTCTCTAATGACCTCTAACAGTAAAGACAATTATTATGTTAATTATTATGTTAATCATTATGTTCTGGACCTCCAAAAGAGCTATACTCCACATCTTAGGTCACCTAATACATGAAAATTTGCATCAGGCCCAACAATGATTGGATGGGTGGAAGAACGGTATCTGGTCTTCCACTGGTGCCATGAGCAGGTGCATCCCCAAATTGAAAACTCAGCAGAGATTGCAGCCTATCCAAGACCCTAAAATTGCTAACATGCTAATACTAAAAATTTGAGGCTCCTGCAGCCTCATTCAAAAGAAAACCAGGATGGCAACAGCACACTTGACCATTCAAATAAATAATAAGTAAACCCATTTGACACGTACAGTATATAGTATTATAACGACTTTCAAGCAGTTGTGTTTTTTTCAAAGTGTCATTATCACTGTCCATGCTAATGCTAACTCTTATTAGCATGCTAATTCTAATTGAACTTTATGATCCAGGTTTGAGGGTGGAGCTTCCTGAGCATAGGTGGGGATGGGAGAAGGCTCAAGGAGAAAAAAAACAATAGTCTTGAACCCACCGACTTAACTGTTAGATACCTAATCTTGATTTATCTTGCATAATGCTCCTTTAAATCTTTGGGCAAACCTACAGTGTCCTCTGTAGCTACAACCAATCTGACTGTGCTTATAGTACTGATTGTCTTGGAATGTGTCTTGAAAACAGCTCAGTGTGGTGACCCTGCTGGAGTACCTGGCCCTGAAGCAGGTGATTTTGGAATGGGTCGGCCACAACCCTGAACATCACCGTTATCATTTCTGCTTGCTGACACTCTGTGAGTGTGGCCGTTCATTCACATTCTCCCAGCAGCTCTGGGATGCCCGCTGAATATAGCTGCTGGCAAAGGGGCATGACACCAATGAAGTAGTTGACCTTATGGTGCTGGAGCAGTTTGTCGCCAGACTACCGCAGAGGATGGCAGAGTGGGTCCAGTGCCACCGTCTGGTGTTGTTAGTTGAGGTGATCCAACTTGCAAAGGACCATGTGGCGGTGTATCTGGGGCAAGCAAGCTCTCCTCTCTCTGTCTGTCTCTCTCTCTCTCTGATTCTATATCTCATTCTTCCCCCATCCCAGCACCATGGAAACGGGGGCCAATTTCCCAGGAACCAGCAATCCTACCTCTCGCTCCTCTCCTTCTCCTTCACCTCCGAAGTCTCCCCTAACTCTCCCTCTCTCCACACAGTTGAGAATCTTTACATGTTACCTGCCAGTTTGACCTGCCTCCTCTCCATTCACAGCCAATGTTCAACCACGCCCCCACTGCCATATTGTAATTCAAGTAAATTCAACATTCTTAATACTATAATGCATAACGGTTTAGTGGGAATTTATGGTTCAGTTATTAGAATATGTGTCCCAAATTCTCAAACAAGCTACAAACCCAAATTACAAAATCTCTTTTGACAAGCTTTTGACAATAGGGGTCACAAGATCCTTACTCAGCATCTTGAACACAGTGAGCCTTAATGGGGTAGTACTCTGTTAACTTCTTTTTATTGGCTGTCGATTCCCCCAAGGATCAACACTAGTTTTTGTGCTCTTCTCATATGCTTCCATTGGGCAATATAATTTTCAAATAATCAAAACCAATAATAAATAATCCTCAACTCTCTCTCTCTCATATATATATAACACATTTTTGTACCTGAATTAAAGTAGAGCTTTTCTATATTTCTACTTGTATTAAATGTACAAAAATATGTGGAAATGTACTTTGGTATCAAAAGTACTATGAGTTGAGGAAAAGGAAGAAGTATGAAATGAGAAAGAGAGAAAATAAATGTAATAAATAAATTCTCTATCTCCTCCAATCAGTGTAAGTGTGTTGATGGAGGAATGAGGGAACGAGGGAAGTAAGATACATGGAGAGACAGATCACCTGTGTGTATTTGTGCATGCATCTATGTCTGTGTGTAGGTGTGTCATGGGGCCACTGATTCTGACATAGCTCATATATATCACAACCCCTGAGTGTGTGTGATTACAGAGGGAGGTTCTGGATGATTAATTGTTGGGCTTAGAGTCCTAAGTTGCATGCACGTATATCTGAAATCCATTTATATGCTCCCCTGAACAGATGCTCACACATACACAGACCAAAAATATACCGTATACATATACTGTATTCCCAGGAATATCTAAATATATAAATATGTAGAGAAGCTCATGATGCAAAAGGAATAAAAGGTTGCCCAGAAAGGGAGGGGTGAGGATACAATATTTGGACAGCATATGATAAGATTATAAACTGAGGAAAACACTACAGTTTATGCAGGTAATTGTCCACCGCCTGGAACTTTTTGCAGAGGAACTGAATATTGCACTGAATATTTTTCAGCAAGAACTGCAGGGCGTGGCCTAGATTATAGGTATTTTGTCATCTATTCCATTTTCAATTTGCAATTCAAATCAAAGGCATCGTCCTGCGCCAACTGATGTCTCAACTAATCAATCTATCAATCAAACCTCAGTCTACCACCTGAATAGGACATTGTCTTGGAAACAAGACGCAGGCATGATGGAACAAAGAATGTGGCAGAAGAAATACCCTTCCTCTAGACAATTATGAAATTATATATTTATTGTATTGTATTACATCTGTAAGCGGTGTGTGTGCTTTTCCTCCACAATCAAATGCTGTAGTAAAAGCCAGGGGCTCTGTTACTAATGAACATCAGAGCAATTAACAAACCTCTAAGCTGCAATGTGGCTGCTGTGTGAGCATATATGTGTGTTCTGTTGCCCTAATTAAACCCAGGGGCTTTTCTTAGTTGATTAGCTAACAGCCACCATTTCCAACTGAAAAAAATATCTTTGTGAAAACATTCATTCATCTTCCGTGACCATTCTCTAATGGTGAGGGTCACATGGATCCAGAGCCTATCACAAAAATACCATGTGCAAGGTGGGAATACACCCTGGATGCACACACTTAGTCATACACAACTACGTGCAATTTAACACAGCCAATCCACCTACCAGCATGTTTTTGTGAGGAAACCAGAGACCCTGGTGGAAACCTATATCTGAGCCCAGGTTCAAACATGGAGTTTAACATTCATCTTCAGCATTAATAGATGAATAAAAGTTTTTAAAAATAATAACATAATAATAAGAATAAAGTAAATAACACTTAATATTTGGTTGCATATCCCTTGATTGCGGCGCACGGTGGCTTAGTGGTTAGCACGTTTGCCTCACACTGCCAGGGTCGAGGGTTCAATTCCAGCAGCTCTGTGTGTGCAGAGTTTGCATGTTCTCCCCGTGCTGCGGGGGTTTCCTCCGGGTACTCCGGTTTCCTCCCCCAGTCCAAAGACATGCATGGTAGGCTGAATGGCATGTCCAAAGTGTCTGTAGTGTATGAATGGGTGTGTGATTGTGTGCCCTGCGATGGATTGGCACCCCCCCCCAACATCACAATGATAAAAAAAAAAAGGAGTGGCCAGAGTACTTAGAAAGATGTAATCCTAATGTGTAGAAGGATACTTTAAGACCTATATATTGTCACTGACTACAGGTTTTTGGAATGAATTGGAATGGTTTGTTTTATGTGCCAATTCACAGGGAAAAAAGATATTGCTGTGATGCTCAGAATTTATCATCATTTAATATACATTTACAGAAAATTAGAATTGAATTTTGCTATTTAGGGTGTTTTAACTGGCACATTTTCACTAATGCCAGTTGCAATCAATTCTAATCTAGGCATATAATGTTGTTGTTTTAGGGCAACCCTTGATATGGCACTCATGAATGAAAGCTGGATGTCACCATGTGTACTCTCAGAATACAAATACATGACCATGCCTTCTTTGAGGAATCAAAAACGTGTATGTCTCTGCACACCTATGGCTGTACCTATGGCTGTTCCATGCTTGCTGGCATGTAGAATCTGGGCAAGGTGATCCTGATATGGATCTTATTTTACCATTTGTTTGAGGCTTGGAGTAGATCATCAGATAACAGGGGGTTATCCCACTACCCTGTCTTTAAACCAATACTTTAGCTAGGGAAACGAATGGCAAGATGACCACAAGTGTGGCAAACACTGAAAAGAGTGGCCATCTATGGAATGGCACAGTACCATTCCAAGGTGAATATCTGAGCTTCTGTTCCGTCTTGGGCCAGCCACAATTCAACACTTTCTGACCTTGCCTCACTAGATAGATGTTAAACAATCCATTGGCAGATTTTAAATGCTAGCTGATGTCGCCATTTGACCAGGTTGATCAATGTACAGTTATCCACATTGAAGCACCTTTCAACTGAGAATCTAACATCCCCAACAGGTGCTGATGGCAACTGCATATTCATGTTCATCCCAGCTAGGGATTTATGTTTGGGCAAACATAAATCCAGGAGGCAGCAGCTCATTTAGTGAGAGGCTGTTATGCTGGAAAGAGCAAATACACACAATTGTGTGCTTACCATTGTGCTCAACCATGTAGTTATAAATGAACCATGATTCTCATCTTACATCAATGGCACTGGGAAGAAGTTGTACCACAGAGCATTAACCAACTTGTATTTAAACACACTCTGGGTCTCTAGCCAGTCCTTGCTATGTGGACCTTAGCCTCCTTTGTGGCATTTAGACTGGGCATATTCTTGCTTTGTAACAGTGGAATTACATTACAGCATTTGGCAGACACCCTTATCCAGTGTGACTTATGTCTATCTCATTTATACCACTGAGCAGTGTAGGGTTAAGGGCCTTGCTCAAGGGCCCAACAGTGAAAGCTTGGCAGTGTTAGGATTTGAACTCATGACCTTCCAATCAGTAATCCACTGTCTTTTTTTTTATCAAAGAATTTTTATCGGAAATTTGCATTTTACACATTATAACACCACACCCAACAACTCCAACAAAACAACCACAGCCAAAACCAAAAGAAAGGGAGAAACAAAAGACAATAACAAACAAACATTCAAAGAAAAACACACACACACACAAAAAAAAAGGTAAGATGATTAGTGTTTACCGTCTACTTTCCTCAATCTACCTCCAGGGTGCGTACATCATTGAAGTAGTAATAAATTGTTGCCATTTTCCCAAAAATGAGTCACTCTTGCCTCTGATGTTGTACTTGATTTTTTCAAGTTTTAAAAGAACATTAAGTGTTTAAGCCAGACTGATATAGAGGGGGGTTGTGGAGAGGTCCGAGACAACAATACTCAGCGCCGAGCAAGTAACAATGCAAAGGCCACAACACTAGCTTGTTTATGGTTCAGAGGCTGATGCTGAGATGAAACACCAAAGATGGCAATTAAACTACAGACATCCAATTTGATTTTAAGAACGTCGGACATAGTTTCAAAGAAAGAGTTCCAAAAGTTCTGCAGTTTTGGACAGAGTGCAAACATATGACAGGTTACAGGGCGAAAGTTTGCATTTTTCACACATATCAGGAACATTGGGATATATTTTAGACAATTTACTCCTAGAGAGGTGAGCTCTGTGGACCACTTTAAATTGTATGAAACTAAGTCTAGCACAGGACATGGTGGTACGTATATTATCTAACGCTCTGCCCCAGTAATCATCCTCAAGCTCCAGGCCCAATTCCTCTTCCCAAGCACTAATGGTTTTGATATTTTAAAAATCGTTCTGTGACCAGATCATTGCATATATCCGTGAGATAATGCCACCCTTATGAGGATTCAGCTTGAACACCTCTTCCCATGCAGACTTTGTAGGTAATGAGGGAAAACCAGCAAATATGGAGGAGACACAATGCCTAATTTGAAAGAAACGGAATAGGTGAGACGGAGGCAGACTGAATGACGAGGACAACTCAGAAAAGTTTGCAAACACATTATTAATGAAAAGATCCTCAAAGCATTTCAGACCCTTCTTTTCCCAAACAGAGAATGTGGAATCTATAAAGGAGGGGGGAAAGAGGTGGTTATTACAAATTGGTGCCATGGTTGAGGCCGAGATAGATTTAAAATGACAGTGAAACTGATAGAAAATTTTTAGAGAGGTATACACTATTGGATTATCCTTGTGTTGTGAAAGGGCTATAGGAAGGAAGGAGAACACCATAGCAGGGAGGGAGGTTGAAATACAAGACTTTGCTTCTAAGTGGCACCATGGAAGAGAGGGGGCCTGCACCCAGAGCACCAGTTTCTGGATATTAGCAGCCCAATAATAATACATGGAATTGGGCAAGTAGAGGCCAGCACTTAGTCGACTCTTTTGAAGTGAAAATTTGGAAACCCTGGGAGTGTTTCCTGCCCATATGAAAGATGAGATTAATTGGTCTATATTCTTGAAGAAAGATTTGGGTAAAAACAAAGGGATGGATTGAAAAAGGTAGAGGAATTTTGGAAGAATGTTCATTTTTACCGTGTTTATTGTCTTTATTGTGTTTAAGATGACCACTTCAGGGGAGTCGCTGTTTTGTTTTGAATACAAAATACTAAGTAGAGTACGAATATTAGAAAAGTAATGCCATCCTTTTATAAATCCGGTTTGCGCCTCTGAAATAATGCTAGGAAGAATCCCCTCTAAACGAGAGGCCAAAAGTTTGGCTAAAATCTTGACATCAACATTGAGGAGGCTAATAGATCTATACGAATTACATAATGTTGGGTCCTTCCCATCTTTGAGCAATAGAGTTATAGATGCTTGTCTCAATGTTTGTGACAACGTACCTAGTTCTAAGGATTCCTTGAATAAAGCCAGAAGTAATGGGGCCAATGCAACATGAAATTTCTAATTTTAATGATCTCATCTAAGTTGATGGGGCTGTCAAGTTCAGATGCCAATAAAGGGTCAACTCTGGGAAAATCAATATTTCTAAGAAAATTGTCCATGTTACCTGAATTGTCAGGAGCCCCAGCTGTGTGAGAAAGACTCTTCTCTGTTCTGGAGGTGGAATGAACTTCCCCTAGATGTCTGAACAGCTGAGTCACTGGTAGTCTTCAAATGATGACTACAGACCTACCTATTCATGAAGTACTTAAATTGGCAATTTTTTTTTTTTTAAATTTGTGTTGTCTGTGTGCTTTTCTTACTATATTACCTCCATAAGAGAGTTTTTATACTGTAGGTATTCTTAATCTGTGGCCTAGTGAACCAGTATCAGGATGTATTCATGCATAGAGACTTCAAAGCACTTCCATAAGTTGATTGGGATAAGGGCATCTACCATATGCCATAAACATAAATGCAAATAGTCTGGTCTTGATCGCTGCTGGTCCTCCTTGGGGTTCCAAACTGACAAGTTCCACAGGAATGATAAGTAATGCAAATATTTTCAAAAATCTTTTACATATCTAGGGTATCACTTTATGGAACAGCTACAAAGCCAGCCGTTCTTGATGCCATGTACACGTATTTCATGATGGTGCCTCTGAGGAAGGCTGCCTATGTTAGTATTTGCAACCCACATTGCTACTTTTGTGTACGCTGCCTTGTTTTTTATCCTATTTTTTTGCACTGTTCTTGAGCTAGCTCACGGACATATAACATATGACCAAGAAACTTTAATAAACATCTAAATAGACTTTACTTACCACTCTAATTTTATTTCCATCCTGACCCTGACTGGCCTCTGGAGATTACTCTGAGCCAGGTAAACAATGGACTTACTCTCCTGAAGCGGTGGCGATGAGGAAAAAGAGCGAGCATGAGAAACCGAGTATGAGCCAGGGCACATTCCACTCCAATGCCCAGCATACTATAAGCCAATGTCCAGTCCATTGACAACAAACTGGGTGACCTTAGAGCCTGAAAACAGTTCCAGCCAGACTTCAGGGACTGCAAAGCTCTTTGTCTCACCCAGACATGGCTCACTTCAACCATTCCAGATCATGCTGTACAGCTGCCTGGGTTTTCCCTTCACCACATGGACAGAATGGAAAACTTGGGAAAAATCCTGGGTGGTGGCATGTGTGTTATGATCAAAGACAAATGGTGCAGTGCAGCGAGACAATAATCCCATTGTCTCATGGAATTATGCACACAAGACCTGGAATTCCTCGCCGTCAAATGCCGTCCCTTTTATTTACCCTGGGAATTCACCTCCTCTCTCATCATGACCATTTATATTCCACCTCAGGCTCACACAGACGCTGCTTTATCAACACTACATAGGGACGTTGAACTGCTTCAAACATCGAACCCGGATGCAGCACTGGTGATTCTCGGTGACTTTAACAAAGCAAACTTGAAAAAAGGCATGCCAGATTTTTATCAGCACATAACCTTCATTACACAGGGAGAAAGGACACTGGATCACTGCTATATACAACACAGGGACTGCTATAATGCAATAAAAACACTGCCTTTTGCAAGTCAGACCACAACGCCATTTTACTATTCCCAAAATATAAACAAAAGCTGCAGAGGGAAGATCTGATGGCTCAGGAGGTGTGATGTTGGACTGACCAATCACAAGCCACGCTATAAGATGCCCTGGAGGACGCAGACTGGGAGATGTTCCGGCGCAGCTCTGATGACATCAGCAAGTTTACAGCAGCTGTACTTGGTTATTCAGAGATTCTGATAGGAGAGACTATTACCACACGCTCTGCACAGGTTTCTCCTAATCAGAACTCATGGCTAGATCGATCCGTGTGGAAAGCTTACAGGGCTGTTTACAACACAAGGCTGTAGACTAGTAACATGGATGAATACAAAGCAGCTTCCAATAAGAAGACACTGTCTTCCTGAGGAAGACAGTGAGAGAAGAAATAAGGAAATGCAGGGACAGGATTGAGACCCAGTTTTAACAGGCAGATTCCAGGTGTCTGAGGGAAAGCATTGGCGGCTCTGGCTCAGGTGGTAGAGCGGGTTGCCCACTAATCGTAGTACCACATACTGAAGTGTCCTTGGGCAAGACACTGAACCCCAAGTTGCTCCTGATGGCAAGTTAGCGCCTTGCGTGGAAGCTCTGCTACCACTGGTGAGTGTGTGTGAATGGGTGAATGAGTCACAATGTAAAGCGCTATATAAGTGCAGACCATTTACCAAAGCATGCAAACTGTTACAGGCTACAAACCCAACCCCCCACCATAAACAATGGAAGTGCCTCCCTAGCCAATGACGTGAACATCTTTTATTCATGGTTTGAGGCTACCAGCTCCAGCACAAACCAGGAAAACCATGAGTAGGAATGATTAGGTCTAGCTGGGGAGGAGGACGGACTGATCATTTTAGAACTGGAGTGAGGAAAGTGCTATACAGAGTTAACACCTGAAGAGCATTCAGCCCGGACAAGATCCCTGGACGTGTGCTAAAGGTCTGTGCTAAACAAATAGCACCAGTCTTCACCACTATTTTAACCTCTCCCTCAATCAACAGGTTGTTTCCTGAAGTCCTCCACCATTATTCCTGTCCCCAAAACCATCATCCTGCATCCCTGAATGACTACCGGCCAGTAGCACTCATTTCTATAGTGATAAAGTGCTTTGAAAAACTGGTCAGAACTCATGTCTGTTCCTCCCTCCCCAGCTGCCTTGACCCATTACAGTTTGCATACCGGTCCAACATGTCCACAGATGATGCCATCAACCACACTCTACACACTGCCCACTGCCACCTGGACCAGAGGAAAAGGAACTATGTGAGAATGTTGTTTGTGGATTACTCCTCTGCCATTAACACCATTGTCCCCTCACATCTTTGCAGAAAGCCCCAGAACCTAGGGCTGAACTCCTCTATATGCCACTGGATCCTAGACTTCCTAACTGGACACCCCCAGGTGGTCAGGATAGGAAATCACACCTCCTCCACGCTCACCCTCAGCACCGGAGCTCCTCAGGGCTGCATCGTCAACCCCCTGCTGTACTCCCTCTATACCAGTGACTGCACGGCCAAACACAGCTCCAACAAGCTGGTGGAGTTTGCCAATGACATAGTGGTGGTAGGCCTCATCACTAACAACAGTGGGAAAGCCTACCTAGAGGAAGTAGACATCCTCTCCACATGGTGCTGCAATAACAGTCTCTCCCTGAATGTCACCAAAACTAAGGAGATGATTATTGATTATGGGAGGACTACACCCAGCGGTGCAGGACCAAGGCCAGGAGAATTATCAATGACTTTCTCCACCCTGGACACAGACTCTTCGCAGTGCTCCCATCAGGAAAACGCTACCAGATCAACACAGAGAGACTCAGGCAATCCGGCTACTGAACACTTCAAAGTCTGCATATTTCTGCATATCTCACACACAACACACATACACAAAACAGTTTGCATTATAGAGAAGGAAAAATAAAAATTATTTTGCACATTTTATAAACTCTCTATATACTTTACAACTCTGTATATCTGCCCCCACACATCATAGTCTATTGTATTCCATTGTATCATATTTTATTGTATCATATTCCCTACAGTCATTATATTTATTTATATTCTACAGTCTATTATATTTTATTCTACAGTCTATAAAATTTTATTACATCTACTGTATTTTATTATTTTACTACATCCTATTATATCATGTGTGTATATTCTTAGTCATTGTTGGTCTGTTATTGCACTGTCAGACAAGTAACTAAGGAAAAACTTTTCACTACATTACATCACATATATGTAATAGGTATGGGACAAATGAAGAACCTTCAACCTATTTGCTTTCTTGCCCTTTTTCTTTGATTGCAGCTGAGGTTTTGTAGTTGGACTTTTCCAAAGCATTGTTTCCAATGTCCTTGCCACTATGCAAGATAATTAGACTATGTTCAGCATGGCAACCTTGGTGTACTGTGACCCTCATACTGCTGAAGCTATCTTCCTGATCTTGACGCCAGACCTCAAACTGGAGACAGTCTGATTAAGGTATTGGTGTTACCAGGTCTGTAGAAAATCTGTCATCTAAAGATTACTTTAGCCAGCTCCACTAGCTGTTTGCTGAGTAAACATGACACATGGGACCCACACTGGAGCTCTACTAACCTTTCTTGACCCAGAGTCTTCAGCATACCAACTTCAGACTTGTAGGGCAAACCTTTCAAAGGAGACAAAATGTCCTCAGCAAACATCTGGGATATTCATGGTAGCTGTTAATTTGCTCAGGGCTGGCTGACTGGGGTAGCTATATTTCTTACCCAAAGCCACTATTGGGAACCATCCACACAAGCTTGTTTATTATTATAAACTTAATGGCTTCTCTGCTCCACTAATTCATTCAATCTGCTGGCGGCATGATGGTGCTTCAAAAAAGCGTGCCCTGTATGGGAAAAGTGAGAAGGAAAAGTGTAGCTTTCCTCTGTTATGGATTGGATATAAAGGGCATGAGGTAAGTTACATGGGTATAAAGTACAATTGAAGATTAACTGAGGACCAACCTAAGAAATTAGACATGTATTACGATGGCTTTACAGAGTCCCTCATGCCAAAAGATAAAAAGATGCAAGAAAGTGGTGGGTCATTTGCACATTTCATGACAGAGCTTAAACTGTTCATTAAAGACTGTGATTATGCAAACTGTGATGAAATGATCCATTACTGCACTGAATTTGCCACATACTCACCAAACGTATGAGAAAAGTTGCTAAGCCATGGGCCAGAGCTAAAGCTAGAAAAGCAACTGACATAGCCCATTCCCATGATTAAACCCAAGTGTGGTTATAAATTATTATTATTTTCTTTAGACCTATGGATAAATACAGCCACGCAATGCATGCAGGACATTGCAACGTGCCAAAAGCAGTAACAGATAAAATTGCTGCCAGAGCAAAAAGGCAAGGTCAATGGATGTTCGCAAAGAAAGCATGCAGTGCGGGGGGGGATTACAGCAAGCAAAACAACTGCCCAGCAAAAAGCAGACTGTAAGTGTCACAAATTTAACCATTAGGTATACAAAACTAAGAGTCATGTCACAAAGCAAAGCAGAATACAGAGGAAAAATGCTGTTCAGGAAACTGATAGGGAAACCCCAGAGCTGTACATTAATATAGTCTTTACTGAACTCAAATATGATTACAGTGCTTATGTATGCATCCAACTGGGATCACAAAAACAACAGTTAATTTTCAAACTAGATGTCAGTGCCAAAACAAACATACAATCATGGGAAAAAGAAAGTACACCCTCCTTCAAGTCTATGTTTTTATTTATTATGACCTAAATAACAATTGTTCAATTCAATTCAATTCAATTTTATTTGTATAGCGCTTTTACAATAGACATTGTCTCAAAGCAGCTTTACAGAAATATCAACACGGTATACAGATATTAAAGGTGTGAATTTATCCCAACTGAGCAAGCCACTGAGTGGCGACGGTGGCAAGGAAAAACTCCCTAAGATGTTTTAAGAGGAAGAAACCTTAAGAGGAACCCGACTCAGAAGGGAACCCATCCTCATCTGGGTAACAACAGATAGTGTGAAAAAGTTCATTATGGATTTATATGAAGTCTGTATGGCCTTAGGAGCAGCCGTAATCCCAGCAGTCTGGAATTAGAGAAGATTTGAGCTCCATCCAGAGGCAGAAAGGATCTGGATCTCTAGTATCTCCATAAATTCGTGTGGGGCTCGGCGAAAGGAGAGAGGGAGAAAAAAAATTATTATGACTGCGAAGTAGTAGAACAGAATCTAGTCAGGGTAGGCTTGAGTAAACAAATACGTTTTAAGCCTAGACTTAAACACTGAGACTGTGTCTAAGTCCCGAACACTAATAGGAAGACTGTTCCATAACTGTGGGGCTCTATAAGCGAAGGCTCTTCCCCCTGCTGTAGCCTTCACTATTCGAGGTACCGTCAAATAGCCTGCATCTTTTGATCTAAGTAGGTGTGGCGGATCATATAAAACCAAAAGGTCGCTTAGATATTGTGGCGCGAGACCGTTTAGTGCTTTATAGGTTAATAATAGTATTTTATAGTTAATGCGAGATTTCACTGGGAGCCAATGCAGTACTGATAATATTGGTGTGATATGGTCGTATCTTCTAGTTCTAGTTAGGACTCTAGCAGCTGCATTCTGGACTAACTGGAGCTAATTTATATTCCTACTGGAACATCCAGACAGTAAGGCATTACAGTAATCTAATCTAGAGGTGACGAATGCATGAACTAGTATTTCCGCATCTTGTAGTGACAATATGTTTCTTATCTTAGAAATATTTCTGAGATGAAAGAAGGCTATCCCAGTAATATTATCTACATGAGCATCAAATGATAGACTGGAGTCAATAATCACTCCAAGGTCTTTTACTGCTGCACTGATGAAACAGAAAGACCATCCAGAGTAACCATGTGATCAGAAAGATTACTTCTAGCTACACGTGGGCCTAATAAAAGTATTTCTGTCTTATCAGAATTAAGTAAGTGGAAGTTAATAAGCATCCAACGTCTAATGTCCTTTACACAATCCTCAACTTTACTAAGCTTCTGTCTGTCCTCTGGCTTCGCTAAAACATACAACTGTGTATCATCAGCATAACAGTGGAAGCTAATTCTATGTTTACGAATAATTTGTCCTAGGGGTAGCATATATAAAGTAAAGAGCAGTGGGCCTAACTCCAAAAGTAACCTCAATACGCATGGAGAAATCACCATTTACATCTACGAACTGATAACGATCGGTCAGATAAGACCTGAGCCAAGAGAGGACTGTTCCCTTAATACCAACAACATTTTCTAATCTATCAAGGAGAATAGTGTGATCTATAGTATCAAAAGCTGCACTAAGGTCGAGTAACACAAGCAGCGAGACACAACCCTGATCGTAGGTCAGTAGAAGGTCATTTACTACTTTAACTAACGCTGTCTCTGTGCTATGATGAGGTCTAAATCCTGACTGATACATTTCATGAATGTTATTCCTATCTAAGTACGAGCATAACTGCTTTGCTACAACCTTTTCTAAAATCTTAGAGATGAAGGGGAGATTTGATATTGGTCTATAGCTGGACAATTGAGACGGGTCAAGATCAGGTTTTTTAATCAAGGGTTTAATAACTGCTAATTTAAGTTATTTAGGTACATAGCCAGTGCTTAGGGAAGAATTGATTATATTTAAAAGTGGTTCAATTACTCCTGGACAAATCTGTTTAAACAAACATGTAGGTACGGGATCTAGTATGCAAGTTGATGAATTGGCTGAAGAGATTAATGTAGCTAGTTCGGTCTCTCTAAGCGGAGCAAAACACTCTAAACATTGATCTGATATTGCTACATTGTCATGTAATGGGTTTGTTACAGTACTGTCCGGTTTTAATTTAATGGCCTGTATTTCACGTCTAATATTTTCAACCTTATCAATGAAAAATTTCATGAAATCTTCACTGCTATGTAATGATTAAGTGTTTCTCTCTGTAGTGGTTTTATTCCTAGTTAATTTTGCTACTGTGTTGAAAAGGAATCTAGAATTGTTTTTGTTATCTCCTGTTAAGGTGGAGAAATAGATTTTTCTAGCATCGCCAAGAGATTTCCTATATTTCAGTAGGCTCTCCTTCCATGCTGTTTGAAATATCACCATTTTGGTTTGACGCCATTTACGTTCTAATTGTCGAGATGTCTGTTTTAAGGTTTGCGTTTGATCGTTATACCAGGGTGCTAATTTTTTTTCTCTAATTATTTTCCTTTTGAGTGGAGCCACTCTATCTAGCGTGTAGTGGAGTGTTGACTCCAAGCTTTCAGTTGCCTGATCGAGTTCTATGGGATCTGACGGTGATCCAAATCTAATTGATGTTTCTTCGAGGTTATTTATGAAGCTCGGTGCAGTAGCTGATGTGTAGGTACGTTTTACGTGGTAGCGAGGCAAGGTGGAAATATTATGATCAATATGTATTATGAACGAGATAAGATAATGGTCTGAGACAACGTCAGACTGCAGAAAAATTATAATATTTTCTATACTTAGTCCGTATGTTAGTATGAGGTCAAGAGTGTGACCACCATTATGAGTAGGCCCGATTACGTTCTGATTAATCCCTACTGCATCTAAGATGGACACAGCCGCTAATCTTAGAGGGTCTTCCAGGTTATCAAAATGAATATTAAAGTCTCCGACAATTAATGCTTTATCTACAGACACAACCAGGTTTGAGACAAAGTCTGCAAATTCACTAAGAAATTCAGTACATGGCCCTGGGGGTCTGTAAATAATAATTAGAGGAATTGACTTATTTTTTGTGGCTACATAACTTATACTGGTATAAAGAATTTCAAAAGAATTAAATTTATGCTTAGGTTTTTGTGTGACGACTAGATTTTTACTATGGATGAGACCAACACCTCCTCCTCTACCAGTTGAACAAGGCTGATGTACATAACTGTATCCAGGAGGACTGGCTTCATTTAATGCTATGTACTCATTTGGTTTAATCCAAGTTTCTGTTAAACACATTAAATTACATTCCTGATCAGTAATGATGTCGTTAACAATAAGAGCCTTAGACGCAAGAGATCTAATGTTTAATAGTCCTAGCTTCAGATCAAAAGTGCTGGCTGTGCATTCGATATGATTTAATTTTATGTTAATTAGGTTACGAAGATAGACTTTCCGAGATTTTCTATATATTTGTATAGCTCGGGGAACAGACACAGTCTCTATAGTATGTATTACCGGTGCCGGATTTTTAATTGAACATTGATTATACTGAATGTTGTTATTATTGGAAGATGTACTTACAGTGGGCAGTCACTTGGAGTGTAGCCCCTTGGAGATGTTGTCAGACAGCAGTTCCGCTCCAAGGCTGCTGGGGTGCAGGCCATCAGGACGAAACAACCTAGGGCGCTCCCAGAACAGATTCCAGTTATTGACAAACACCAGATTCTGCTCATTACACCAAGAGACTAACCAATCATTTAATGCTAGAAGTCTACTGAACTTTTCTGCTCCACGTCTGTATGTGGGAAGAGGTCCAGAGACGATGATCTTCGCGGTGGGTGATCTGCCTCGTACCGTCTCGATCAGGCTGGAGAAGTCCCTCTTCAGAACCTCCGTCTGCCGCAGCCTGGTGTCGTTCGTCCCAGCGTGGAGCACAACCGCTCCAATGTGCTCGTCCTTCTTCAGGATCCCGGATACCTGCGCAGCGACATCAAGGACACAAGCACCAGAAAAACAGTGTGTGCGCACCTTACCTTTAGATGAGGCTACACGGACGTTCCGCACAATGGAGTCCCCGACGATCACAGCGTTGGGTCTGGTCTGACGGAGAGGGGCGAAGCGGTTCCTGGTTGGAATCTCGAACACCGGAGGTGTTCCGCCACTGGTTCACCCAAGGCCCGAGGTGTGTTGGCGCCGGCGTGACGGAGACCACGGCTGGGAAAGTCCTAGGTGCACGGTCCCTGCACAGAGAAACACACGGCGTAGAGGGGCTGGGAGTGGAAATACCCCGCTGTGTGCTTACCTTGGATATGTGGGCAGAGGCACAAGATGCTTCCAGCGCAGTTTGTCGCTCCAGCAGCTGGGCCTGCTTGTCGAGTAGGCCGTGGATCTGCTTCTCCACATCCTCCAGTTCCAGCCGCACCATGTGAAGCTCGAGCGAGTCCTCATCTGCACTCAAAACCGGAGAGACAGCAGACATATTTGTTTTTTAAACAGAACAGCGGTAAATGAGAAATGTGAAACATAAACATGGCTAGCGGTAGGTGATGCTAGCGGGCTACGGGCTACAAGCTAGTCGTGGATGTTTGTAAAAAACAGATCAAATTTAGTGACAGCGCAACGTTACGATTGTTTTATCTAAAGTAGTGTCAGTTATATTTGTATAACGTAAGGTAAATAATTTTAAAGTATAGAGATTAGAAGAAATTAATGTAATAGCGTTAGCTCGAAGGGCGCTGCTTCCTCAGTGACACTTCAGGTTGCCAGATTGTGTGGGCTTCACCAATTTATTTAACAAACAAATAACCTCAGGTGAAAACAACAACAACAACACAACAGATTTTAATATGTAATAATTCCCCCCCCCCCCCCCCAAAAAAAATAATAATTAAATCAACATTCAGAAACCAGGTTGGAAAAAATAAGTACAATCTTCCTACTTCCACAATCATTAAGAGAGTATTAGCAGCCATGTGTTAATAACGAAATGCACAATATTAGTTCATCATCAAGAAGTGTGACTACCTCTATAAGAGCAGAAATTTGGGCAGTTTGGTGTTCTGGAGCACTCAGCTGTGTGTCTACATCATGCCAAGGAGAAAGGACATCAGCCATGACCTTAGAGAAGCAATTGTTATATTTACATTTACATTTACATTTATTCACTTAGCAGACACTTTTATCCAAAGCAACTTACAAATGAGAAATTGTTGCTGCTCATTGATCTGGGAATGGTTATTAGGACATCTGTAAACAATTTGAAATTCATCGTTCTACAGTAAGAATGGTTGTTTACAAATGGAGAGCCTTCAAAATAGTTTCAAATCTTCCCAGGAGTGAGCCAAAATTTCTCCAAAATGATGTGAGAGACTGATAAACTCCTACAGAAGATGTTGACTTATTATTTACTAATGGTATTGTTGCTAAAGGTGTTTCTATATGTTGCTGAATTATAGTACTTCATAGTATTTTATACTTTATAGTAGTATAGTATAGTGTACTTATTTTTTCCAATCTGGTTTATTAATGTTGGTTTACGTTTTTGAAAAAAATTACATGATAAAATCTATTTATAGAACTTGGAGAGGACCATACAATTGTTACTGGCACTGATAAATAAAACCTTAGAATAGAAAACTTATTTGTCAACGAGTTCAGTACACTTGTGGCCAGCACTCCACTTAGCACTCAGACATGGTGGGTATCCATTAAAAGTAAAAGCCTAACTCAACTTAAAATGCAGACACAAAGGCAAGTCGGGCACATACAGTATGTATACATTCTATGTTGTGGACTGTAGTGTACCACCTGCTCTAGGCTACAGAGCATGTTAGGACTGTGTCTTAATTGGGAGAACAGCAAGCCAAGACAATCAATCAACAATGAATGAATATATGTATTTCAGGACATAGTCCAGTTCCCAGGAGAGTGCACTTTCAGAGTGGACCCTGATGTTGCAACAGTTCTATGCCCACCACCCAGAATACAATTTGCCCTAAGAAACCACCTAAAGAAAGAATTGGGTAGCATGACAAAAACAGGCATCATCTGTAGTCACTGAGCCCATCCAATGAGTCTATGCCCTGGTAGTGTGTAAGAAACCTAAAACACACAAGCTGAGAATGTGTCTCAATCCAAGTGCTCTTGACAAAGCAATATAAAGGCCACTTTACCCTTTCTGCACAATGGTTGATGTAACATCCCAAATGGCTCTGGGTCTGGCTGTTAAGGTAAATGAGGTGTCATCACAACCTTCACAAAAAATTTTCATATATCACTTCCTCAGGCTCCCATTTGGCATTGTCCCAACCCAAGATGGGTTCAAAAGGAGAATAGGTAAGACGTACAAAGATCTCCAGGAAGTAGGAGCAATTGTGGAACATTGTGTTCAGCAAAACTAAGCTGGAGCATGATCAGGGCCATGCTCATTCAGACCAGAGACCTAATAAATCCAGAATCAGTGTGTATGAAGTCTGCTACATTGAGCATAATTCGATAATGAAATTAATTGCCAAATATTTCAATGATCGATATTTATTAATATTGTTGATAAGTTGTTAAAGCCCTACATATGAGTTTTCCAAAAGGCATGTTGGAGCAAATATGTGGAAAGGTTCACTGGCCTGATGAGAAAATTTCACTTTTGGCATTGTTATAAAATGCTAAGATTGATGGAAACCCAACACCCTTCTCATCACCCTGAGAACACCATTCACACCGTAAACCGTACTGGTGGGAGCATCATCTTGTAGGGCCTGCTAATAAGCAGGCACTGGGAAACTGGCCAGGGTTGAGATCCACTTGGATGAAGCCAAATACAAAGCAATCCTAGTTAAAGACTTGAGACTAAGGTGGAGTGTTTCAAAACCAAGATCCTGAATGAGTTCCACTCCCGTCAAAGCCCAGACTTCAATCTGATTGAGCATCTGTGGTAAAACTTTATAACTGCTATTGACCAATAGTTTATAGTTGGTTTTGAACAATTTTGTCAGTAAGACTGGGCAAAAATGTCCAGATGTGCAAAGCTGAGAGAGACATATTCCAGAAGACTTGCAACTCCAGAAGAACTGCATCCAAAAGTCATTCTAATACATATTGAAAGGGGGGAAAGGCGGGTCATGTGAATATGTATACAACTAAAAATGTTTTTGTGTTACAGCAAAAAAAAAATTGGTGAATATTTCCTACATTTATAGTTGTCGCGACGGACCGGCAGCACAAGAGACAAAGATCGCTCCTCCCGCAACTGGTGGTGCTGAAGAGACAGCTCCGCTTCAGCATCACCAATGTTTTGGACAGCTGCTGAGCAACACGACAACTAAGCCTTTCTCCTCACACCCCCATGTCAACACACACGCACACACGCGCACCCACACCCTCTCACGAACTATTCTTCAATAACTATTCTTATTTTTGAATAAAGAATTCTCCACGAGTGACACCAAAACAGCCTCCTGTGTGTCTGTGCTTCAGCCCCCTGCTGGCTAGATTCCCTACACAGGTGGAGAATGTGGGCATGAGCACAGACCTGCCCCTATAAAAATAAAAAATAAAAAGGAAGAGAGAGAAAAGAAAATGAAGGCCATGCTACAGCAACTACTGGAGGCCAGCCTCCAGCAACAGACAATAATGCAGCAGCTCGCCCAGAGCCTACAGATCACAACCCGGGAGCTGCTGGCCCTGAAAGCAATGACCCCTGTGGCCGCCCCTCCTCGTCCAGATCCCAGCCGAGAAGCCCGGGGCCTTCGTCCACACTTGACACCGGAGAATGACATTGAGGCCTACCTGGAAGCCTTCAAATGGGTCGCCCACTAAGAGGGCTGGGGTACCGAAGAGTGGCCTTGCATCCTCGGTCCAATGTTCTCCGGAGAGGCATGCACAGCTTATTATGCCCTCGCTCTGGAGGATGCAGGGGAATACGGAGCCGCAAAGAGAGAGATCCTGGTGTGGTGTGGGCGGAACCCCGCCCCCCACAGGCGGCGGAGATCCATGGCGGAGTTCCACCGGTGGAGCTACAGGCTACAGGCTACAGCCAAGCCACGGGGACAGATGGACACCCTCCTGCGCCTCACTAAGTGGTGGCTCCAGCCAGACCTGTACACCGCCACCGAGGTTGTAGAGAGGGTGGCCATGGACCGGTTCCTGAGGACTCTGCCACCCACAGAACATCAGGCCATGGGAATGCAAGGCCCCGGGACACCCAGAGAACTACTGACTGCCCTGGAATGCACCCTGACCACCCTGATGCTCAGCGAGGATGGACAGCACCACCAAAGCCCCCCGGACTACGGTACACCCGGGGACGAGCCCAGGCCGACAGAGCCGGACCAGTGAATGCCAAAGAAGTCCCAGAAAACTTGGCCGGCCGGGTGTATCCTCTCCACGCTGGACCCGCTGCAACCACCCCAGCGAGTGAAGGAAGCACGAGTGCGGCAGGCCTACATGGCCCGAGGCGAGGAGGACGCCGGGACAGCAGGTAAGCCGCACACACACGTTAACCCGATCTCATCTGTGTTCCAACAGGTGAACTGGCAGTGGAATTTCGGGCAGGAACAGAAGGAAGATAACCGTCTGAAACATGGCTTGGCCCAGGTGTGGCAGATAGAAGGGGTCGACCAGAGCCTGAACCAGAGGCTCTCCTCCTCCTACTTACTTGTCGGGGTGGTCTCCTATGTCAATGGGCCAGCCGCCGAGGGGAAATCGTGGACCTCCTTGTAGTCCCCAAGACCAAGACGCAGACGCTGATGCACCTGGCCCACACACACCCGCTCAGAGGCCACTTGGGGGCACGAAACACCCTAGAAAAGCTAAAAGACTGCTTTGTCTGGCCAGGGATGTATGCAGAGGTCCAGGGCTCCCAGTGCCAGCGCACTGTGCCATGGAGGCCCCCGCCAGCTCCCCTTATCCCTCTGCCCATCATAGGCATTCTCTTCGAGAGGGTCGGCATGTACCTTGTGGGGCCACTCCCCAAATCCGCCCGGCGCCACGAGTACATACTCGTCATCCTGGATTACACCAGGGATACCCCGAGGCCACCTCCCGTAACATTGCGAAAGAACTGATGCTCCTGTTCAGCCGCGTGGGGATACCGAAGGACATCTTGACCGACCAAGGTACACCTTTCGTCTCCAAACTAATGTCTGATCTATGTCGGCTGTTGCAGGTTAAGCACCTAAAGGCGTCCGTCTACCATCCCCGGACCGACGGGCTCATCGAGAGGTTCAACCAGACCTCTAAGCAGATGCTACGGCGGGTGGTAAACGAAGAAGGGAGAAATCGGGACCTCCTCCTACCCTACGTCCTCTTCGCCGTCAGGGAGTGCCCCCAAGCCTCCACAGGCTTCACCCCCTTTGAACTCCTCTTCGGACGGCAACCCCGAGGGCTGCTGGATGTGGCCCGGGAAGCCTGGGAGGAACAGCCCTCCCTGTTTCGCTCGGTTGTCGAGTAGGTGCAGGAGATGCAGGGGAGGATTGACCGAGTGGCCCCGATTGTCCAGGAGCATATGAGAGTTGCCCAGGAGGAGCAGAAACGAGTGTACGACTGCCTGGCACAACCCCGGGAGTTCAAACCTGGCGATCAGGTGCTCCTACTGGTGCCAAACAGCTCCTGCAAGTTCCTAGCCTGGTGGCAAGGGCCATACACAGTCTTCAAACAGAAGGGGGCCGTAAACTATTGCCTGCAACAGCCCGGTAAACGAGCAGAGACACAAACATATCACATAAACCTGCTAAAGAAGTGGGTAGAGCCAGCGCCAGTAGTGTCTGCGTTCGCGGCATGGGACACAGGTCATGATGAGGGTACCTTGGTCCAGCTGGGTGAAGACCTCACTCCCAGGCAAAGACAGGAGCTATCAAAGTTGGTGGGTCAATTCATGGATGTGTTCTCTACCTCCCCAGGGATGACACAGCTGGTCCACCATGAGATCAAGACCCAGCCGGGAGTGGTGGTGTGACAGCAGCCCTATCATGTGCCGGAGGGCCGCCGCCAGGCTATCGAGGAGGAGGACGGCCGAATGCTACGGGACAACATCATTGAGGAATCCAACAGCCCCTGGCCCAGCACCATCATAGTCGTGCCGAAACCCGATGGAAGTATGCGCCTATGCAATGACTTCCGGAAGCTGAACCAGGTCTCAGAATTCGACAGCTATCCCCTCCCCCAAGTGGACGACCTAGTGGAGCAATTGAGGAGGGCCCGGTTCATATCCACCCTGGACCTCACCAAAGGATACTGGCAAGTGGCCCTGGCCCCAGAGGCAAGACCGAAGGTGGCCTTCAGTACAGCGAACGGCCACTGGCAATACCGGGTTCTCCCCTTCGGGCTCCACAGGGCAGCCGCAACGTTCCAGCGACTGATGGACATTGCCCTGCATCCCCATTGTCCCTTTGCAGCTGCCTAACTGCACGATGTGGTCATCCACTCCGCCACTTGGTCGGACCACCTGTTCCACCTGGGGGAGGTCCTGAAAGAGCTATGGAAGGCCGGGCTGACAGCCAACCCCAAAAAGTGCCACTTGGGGATGACTGAGGCATAGTACCTCAGGTATCGTATCAGCCAGGGCCTACTAAAGCCCCAGATGAAGAAAATTGAGGCAGCAAGAGACTCTCCCCGGCCTGCATCAAAAAAACAGGTACGTGCCTTCTTGGGGTTGGCGGGGTACTACCCCCGATTTGTGCCTAACTTCTCCTTTGTAGCCTCCCCCCTCTCAGATCTCACGAAAAAGGGCCAGCCGGACCGGGTGAAGGGGTCGGCAGAAGCGGAACGGGCCTTCCAAGCACTGAAAGAAGCTACGCAACCCAGACTTCGCCCTTCCATATACCGTGCACACAGATGCATCCGAAACCGGGCTGGGCGCAGTTCTCTCACAGACCTTCGGCGGATAGGAACACCCGGTCCTCTACATCAGTCGGAATTGTCCCCAGCTGAAAGGAAGCATGCAGCCGTGGAAAGAGAGGCCCTGGCAATAAAGTGGGCCATCGAAGAGCTACGATACTACCTGGCCAGTCGGCACTTCATCCTGGTGACAGACCACACTGCACTACAGTGGATGGCCAAGGCCAAGGACACTAACACCAGGGTAACCCAATGGTTCCTCTCATTACAGGACTTCTCTTTCCAGGTCCAGCACCGGGCGGGGACCCACCATGGGAATGCAGATGGCCTCTCGTGATGGGATTCACTGTGGGCCCGACACTCGGCAGCAGTAGGCTAGGAGCTGAGGGGGGGTACTGTCGCGACGGACCGTCAGCTGGTGCACAAGAGACAAAGATCGCTCCTCCCGCAACTGCCACGGTGGTGCTGAAGAGACAGCTCCGCTTCAGCACCACCAATGTTTTAGACAGCCGGAGAGCACATGGTGGCGGGGTGGGGCCGCCGACACACACAAGGCCGGTGAATGGCGCACGGCACGTGAGAATTCCACCATCCAGCATTCGAGGTGAGAGTATAAAAGGGCGCTATTCCGCTCGCAAAAGGGGAGAAGACTCTCGGGTGTATGCGCTAATCTATGCTGTGTGTTTTCCAGGTGTCACGAGTTCCCTTTTAAGCAGCGCGCTGTGGAGCATGTGAACGCGCGTGCACGAGCAGGTGCGCGAGCACCTGCTTTTCCCTTGTGGACAATTGTGACATTTCGACACGTGCATTTGTTTATGTTTCTGTCATGTCTCCTCCCCGTTCTGTCATTGGTTGTAGTTTCACGTGTGTCTGAATTGCCCTCAGCCGTCAGCCATTACAACGCTGATTATCTCGGCATATATACGGCGCGCCTCCCAGCACACAACGCGGAATATTGAATGAGTTGTAGTAGATTAGTTTAGATTCCTTACGATAGAGAACCACAGTCAGTCCATAGTTTCATGTTTCATGTTTAGAGTCAGAGTCATAGTCATAGTTCATGTCATGTTTCATGTTTAGGTTCGTTTGTTAAGTTCACGCTGGTTTCTCCGCTACCAGTCCCTCGCTGTTGTTTATGTTTCATGTTTGGTATATCGACCCTGTATCCCGTGACCACGACTTTGATTCCTGCCTTGCTCGTTTATGCCTTTTTACCGATCGTCTGAACTTTGCATGTTACTGGATTACGTTTTTGGATCACGTTCTGGATTTACCTGCCTGTGTGTCTCTCAATAAAACTGTTCACACTGCGCTTGCATCCTACCTTATCTCTGTTACGTCACGATGCGTGACACCAGGCAATCCAGAAAAACATAGTTCATAAACAAACTCTATTAGGACATTTAGCAAAAATGCATTTTTACTAAATTTAAAAATGCAAAAATGAGATTTTATCGGAGCAGTATCTATAAAATGTTTATAACAGTATGGCAATTTTTTTTTAAAGGCTCCAAGTTAACACTATAATTTCAGATCTGTTATATTCCAAAGCTAAATATATCAAGACTTACAGTTTTCAAATCTGATCTGAATAAATGACTATTTTATGTGAATTACCCAGGTGCAGCGTGCGTTAAATCTTCAATCAGCTGAAACATTTGCACCATGGCTTATGGCTGTCCACAGACTAGCATGTTATATGGTGGATTTTCTATTGTTTTAATTGAATGCCCTTATTTGTTACGGGTTTATGTTGGCTTGCATTCTTTATTTTTTCATATTTCATACTTTTTTAAAAAAAGTATGTTATTAATATGAAACAACCGAGTTTTACATTAGTTATTGTTCTTATGCATACATTTATACACACACAGGAGCTCTTATAGGATACAAATATTTTTCTGAAATTATGGGGTTTTCTTGAATACCAGATTTCATGTAACTGCGCCTACTAACAATTTACAGATATATCCAGTTTGTTAAATGAGACCCATTGTTTTATTTGCCAAGTCATAGCATGAATATAAATAAGCAAAAAAACAACAACATACAATCTAGGGAACATACAAAAATTCATGAGATCAAGTTCATTTTGCATGTTTACAGCTGCAAAGTTTAGCAGCTTAAAGGGGAGTGAAGAGTGTGAATATGGCATTACAAAGCAGGCCTAAGCCAATAGATATAAACTAACATGGCCTGAATTAGTGGGTAATGACTCAATTAACTTTTGTTTTTGCACAGAGGAGATTTGGCCGCATAAATTAGCAGCTACTCATTGGCAAAGTGTCATGGCCTAAGGACAGCTTACAAATACTGTGTCCAGTCTCTGTCAGTAGGCGACAGTGCAATATAGACGTCCAGCCAGACTTTGTGTTTGTGTAGAACAGACCGGTGTCGCTCACGCAGTGACAGTGGAGAGGCTGTGAGCCCAGGGGACAGCAGGCTGACGATGCTCTGAAAAGGTCAACTTGACATGGGCAAGCATCCCATCGACCTAGCCTCCGTCGGGCCATCGAAAAATCAGATAAAACTTAAGGCCACTCATCGATCCTCAGACATGCTCAAATCAGGAGTGAGAGAGAGAGAGAGAGAGAGAGAGAGAGAAAGAAAGAGACAGAAAGAGGTAAGATGAAGAGGAACTTTGTAAAATAGCTTAACATAATACTTTGAAAAATTAAGCTATGAGAAAATTGCTCCAGAGGAAACAATGATACGAGACAACAATAGCGGCAGAAATAAGTTTTTCCTTAAGAGAAAAAAGGATATGATATGAGGTGTGTGTGAGAGAGAGCGAGAGAGACTTTTGACTTTTAAGATGCCTTTAATTCATCAGTTTATACTATGTAAATATTTACATATTTAAAAGCAAAAACCCCTCAGACCCCCCACTCACAAACCCCACACCCCTTCAATCTTAAACCGAAACAGTTGTGTGAATAGTCTATTAGAAAGTCTGTATGAAAGACTGTATGAATGTCTATAACTGTTTATGAGTAACATTTTTTCATGCAGCTGCTGTCCATCTTCTCCTTGGTGAGAGAACTTCCAGGTTTTCATTCTTTGTAGCTTTTGCCATTGTCCAGGAAGAAACTAGGCAATTAAACATTCCTTTTTCCTTTAGTTAAATCTCAAAATGGGTTGGTTTGTACTACGGTGTACAGATCCTCAGGCTGTTGGTGTGGTGCTGCAGAGAAGTTAAAAATCTCTCGCTCCTCCATGGGTGTGAGCTGTTCTTCAACTGTACCACCTGTACTGCAGTCTAGGCCTTCAGTCTCCCGCATTATAACGTTTTTTGTTATTTTGACAATTTTACCTTTGTTCCGTTAAAAAGCACATGGATGACAGTAACATTGCACCAACAAGCTTTATAGTTTGCCTGTTCAGTCTCGTAAGTTCTGAGCTGTTGTTACCATGTTGAATTTCTGTGTATGACCATGACCTTGATTCTTTTTGATGAATTGTTCTTTTGGATTTGCCCTTGTCTTAATTGATCTGGATTTAATGTGTGCCTAATCTTGCCTGTGCCATGACTAAACCTTGGACCTGATTATTGTGTATGACCTGGACTGGCCTTTTGGATAAGGAATTTTTGGATTTTGCACTATTATGTTAAGACTTCTTGCATATGAATCTTAAATTCCCTGGTGCTGCATTACAGAAGGCTTCCTGTTACCCATGGATCCAGCAGGGGTTTGGAATTAACGCTCTGCCATTGCCTCACAAAGGCAACTATTGGGTACAGCAACCAGAATCAACAGCTTCAAAGAAGTCTGTATGAGGATTCTCCCAAGCCCCATCACAAACACTTCTGGGTTCAACAGTGAGTAGCCTAATTCCTTCCACTAACATGGAGGCTAGAACCTTCTGTACAAACACTGAACTGCCATATAAATATGATAGAGATCCTGAAAGACCTCCTCAGAAGAAGTTGAGCAGGCGTGAGGAACAAGAGAAATGTGAATTGGACCAAACGTCTGTGTCAAAATGGATCAAACAAAGGGGCAAATTTGAAGAACCCTGACCTATCATGTTGGTACAGGTGTATGCATGAATAAATTTTAGCCAAATATGGAATTACAGTGTTCAGTTGGATGCTGTCATAAACAGAGGTATGGTTGTATCTCCTGTGATAAAAGCAGTAAGTGACTACATTTAAGAAGACATCATTGTCAAACATAAGCTATTGTAGGTGAACCATGAACGTAATTACTGTAAAATACTGTTAATTTCTCAAAATGCATGAAATTCCCCAGATTTCCACAAGCCCTAGCTCTGTAACCAGTGGACTCTTTTACAACAAAATGCTACTATAGATTTCCTATCTGGTCCCCCAACATAGATATTGAAATGGTTCTTTCTTGCCCCATAAAAAAGAGAAGTCTCAAACCTGAAATGCTCTGCTTGAGCAGTATACTTGCCTAGGTATCCCCTAAAAAAATTAAACTGAGACTCGACCCTTACCATTATATATACATAGTTTATATATTATATATATAGTTTATATACATGCATGAACCTTGTAATGCGCACTAGAGACCAGTTTTTATTCCAAGGAACTAGGACCATCCTGAGCCAAGATATTGAGGATTCTGCAAACAGCTGTATAACCGAAATTTGTTGTGTGTCATGATGCAAAGCTTGTTGTCAGTTTAAACGCAAGTAAAAAAAAAAAATTGGTGGTTCTGAAATGGCAATACATAGAGGTAAACACTCAACAACAACAACAACAACAACAACAAAAAACGGTCAAGCAACCAACTTTACAATCATTGGACCACTGGAGATGGACTAACCCTAATACCATGATCCTTACTGTAATTGACAGATTTTCTAAGGCTCGAAAACTCTCAACAGCCATGGAAACTGCTCAAATAACTTTTAAGGAGGTATTCATGTTTTATGGTTTACCGGCAGATATTGTGTCTGATCAAAGGGTTCAAGTCATGTAAAGAGTATGTCATGCCTTCTGCAAATCTTTTAATATCAGTGTTAGTCTGTCCTCAGGATACCACCCACAAACCAATGGCCAAGCGGAAAGACTAGACAGGAAATCAGTAGGTTCCTGAAAACTTACTGCTTTCACAACCAACATGAGTGAAGCTGCTATCTGCCATGGGCCAAATATGCACAGAACTCTCTCATGCACTTGTTGGCAGGTCTCAAATCATTCCAGTGTGTCCTAGGCTACTAATCTCCAACCACCTCTATCCCCCTGGTCAGGGGAACCATTCAATGTTCCTGCCATAGAAAAATGGATCAAGACAAGTGAAGAAACATGAGAAGCAGCCCATGCCACGCTACAGTGGGTCATTCATTGACTCAAGTAGAAATGTCAAGTAGACAGACATCAATGTCCCCATCCTCAACTGAGACCAGGCAAAGCATCTAGTTGTGTAGCAAGGACCTTTAACTTAAGCTTCCATCCTGCAAGATTGGCCCATTTAGAATAATCAAACAAGGGCTTGGGACCACCAAGCCATCAGAGGGTTTTGAAGTTTTGAATGCTTCCTCAGATTACCATTTCCTGTTTGTTCCTCATACATGAACTCACACTAACATTTCGAAACCTTACAGTTTACCTTTTCATTCTCCTAAGTTCTGTGTTATTGTTACCCTGTTGGATTTCTGTGTATGATCTGGAACTTGGTTCTCTGTATAGTTCTTTTGGAATTTGCCCTTGTCTTGATTAATCTGGATTCACGATCCTGTTTGCCCTCTGATTATTGTGCATGATCTGGACTGGCCTTTTGTTGATGGCTTTTGGATTTTTGGATTCTGTTAATAAACAAATTGCTTATAGATCTTAATGTCCCTGGTGTGTCTCCTGTTACAGAAGTTTCCAATTTCGACAGAATCTTTTCTTCATTAGATATTTGCTGATAAAATTCAAAGTTTTCTCATATGAAAATATGACAGCTTCATGTTGAATGATTGAACTATTAAGATTTCAGTATGAATTGTTTTTTTTTGTGCAGGTTAACCAAAGGTAATACGGAAATGCTGATCTAGAAAATTGTGAATGTATGATATTTGTTGAAATATTTTGCAAGTCTCTAGAGTTAAGCCAAAGCTAAGAAATAGTGCGATCTCTCTGTACAGTATCAGTGTTTCAGCAACAGGGGTTTATCATTTACCATTGAAACACTGGTCATTACTGAACAGGAAAGTATGATTTTATAATTATATATATATATATATATATATATATATATATATATATATATATATATATATATATTACATTGCAGAAATGCTAAAATGCTGAGTTGCAAAAACAAGTACATGGGTCAATCCTGGTATTTGGTACCTTTTGTGCCACCAATATAAATCATGATCTTACTGCCTTAAAATGATGAACAATGTCAATTTTAAATAAAATTCAAAATCTGTCATAAATAACATAACTTGAACTTTAAGTATATTGAAGTTAATTTAAAAAAATGATTCAAAACATTCACCATTTTTCCTCATGTAATCCATTTTCATGATGAATACAAGACTTACTAGGAGTGATTTTTCTCCAAATTTTTCACATTGTTGGGTATATATGTAACACTTCGCTCTAATGTATAGATTTTTTTTCCAATCGTTAAATTTATTTGAACAATTATAATAAAGGTTTTTAGTGTGTCCCTCAAATTATTTTCCACTCTGTTATATTAGACTATACTGTCTCTTTAAATGAAAGCTGGCAAAAGGATATGACATCATATCATAAAGCTGACATCACTTCCTTGGAGGGAAAACATCCTATCTAGCAACTCAATTTTTTTTAAATTAGCATTAAAAAACCCGCATTCATTTATTTATTTGATAAACCTTCTATGTCAGAAGACCTAACAGAGTGGACAGTTCGAGTGTACATAGCGATAGTGAAAGACATTTATGTTTAGACTGAAGTAGATGTGTATTTAAACTACATTAGTAAGTTTTACATTGTGTATGTTTTACATATTGTAAAAGAAAAAAAAAACAAGTTCAAACTAAATGAATATTATAATTGGTGGTATCTCTCTCAAAGAATGGCTCTTAGTTCTGCTGAGACTAAGAGGTGCGACAGAGAAGGTCGGGATTCTGATCCTGACAGGAGGAGACGTCTAGTGATGAGAGAAACGAAGCTTTTAGAAACTCTGAATCAATTGAACCAGTTCGAAAAAAAAAATGATTCACTGTTTCAAAGCACTCGAAACACCACACCCTGGCGCCACCTGCTGGTGAAAATGTTGTAAAAGCAACGAGAACTCAGTCTAAACATAATAACACCTTCTTACAAAACAATTGCAAATGTTTTCATATAAATGTGATATCTTAAACATAATTTACAAATAAATAAATACTATTAAAAAAATTTTAGTGCTTGTATTGTGTTCTTTTAGTTACAGGCTTGGCTAATCAAGTCATTTAGGCACAATTCACACTCCGTTTATAATTTTACACACATAGATTTGTCATTAAAGCTGTCTATCAAAACTAGCAGTCAAAGTGAAAGTGTCATCAGTCAGGAGAAGGATGATGTTGGAATAGTGGTTTAATCTTTTCATTGAGTTTTATTTTTTGTCCAGATATCATTTGTGTCTCGGTATGACACATTTTGTTTTCAACCATATAGGTCTGTGTGTGTGAAAGGGAAATGGTGTGACTGTGAAAAGAATAAAAGACAGAAATTCATGTCATTGGGAATTTTTATTTAAGAAAAGAAGTTGTTCCAGCGTTTTAGCATTTTAAACAATTTCTCTTTTTGCACAGAACGTCTGCTTTGGAAAATGATTTCACATGGCACAGACAGCAATGGTATTGAAAGATGCTTTTTTGGCAAGGTGGAACAGATGATATTGTTTGTCTTTTCCCCAAAACTCCAGTGGATCGCTTGTTATGATGAGGTAAGGTGTGTTTAGGTACCATTGTACTTCAACAGTTGCGACAGCAGTGACATTGTGGACTCTGTTTCTCACTTATCTTATGGTCCAGGAGCTCCCATACAGTTTCCTCTCCATCTCCCTGTCCTCCTGCTGACGTGGCTTTGTTAACATAACGTATGTTAATTCTGTTTGCAACTGGCTACTTCTGCTTTTCCAACTCATGTTAAAATACATGCCTTATATTTTGACATTTCAGTATATTTCTGCTTTTTTTCATGCAATGTTGTATATTCCATAACTCCCCAGCTGGATGTAATACAGCAGCCAAGACTGGATAAAGACACAGAGACACAAATAAGTCATCTGCCACCACTGCTATCTACGTCCATGGCACACAGAGCCTAATACCAATTTGTCTCCATGATGGATGTCTTGTTTTTACCATCAGCAGTTGTGAATAATAGATGTGATGGAGCTGTAAATAAAGTAATTTCACTCAAAATTTGCAGATAGAAGGAACGAGACAGAAAGAGAAGAAGACTTTTACTAATTGTGAAAAGTAGGAACGTTAGGTCATAGTCCCCTTGAGAAGGGCATTTGTCAACAGGGTCACAGGGTTGATGTATAGCCGTGCTGGTGGGAAAAAGAAAGGTGAAATAATTATGTTATTCAAAAAGAGGCTGGCCACAAAGCAGGAGGAACTGCTGCCTAGTGGACTCTAGTCTCTTAAATACCATGCTGAGACTGGAAGCAGTTATTTATTTATTTGAGTTAATATGAGGATTTGAAAGATAAGGTTTCTAAAGATGCTAATTTCAATTTCAGCTCTTCAGTACTAGATTCCATGTCTCTGACATTTGTGTTTATTTCCTTTTCCTTCCCTCATTTTCCATCTTCTTTCTTTGGCTAAGTTGTTCTTTTCTCTTGGCTCTGGGTTACTTATCCGGTCTGGGTTTCAAACCCCAGTACCACCAAACTGCAAGGCCCTTAACCCTACCTGCTCCAGGGGCATCATGATCCAGCTATCATGGCTGACCCTGCACTTTTACCACAGCTTCCTAACAAACTGGGATATGCGGAAAGAAAAGAAAAAAGAATTTCACTGTGGTGTAATGTATATGTGACAAATAAAGGCTTCTTCTTCTTCTTCTATATATGACTTTAGTTTGTACAGTTAGAAAACAGTGCATGCTATGGATCATAGCAGAATGCTTACTCAGCAGTTTACAATAGCCATTTGTTTTGTGCTTATTGTTATTTTTTTAATGATCCATTGTAAATAGCTGATGTGTGATGTCTACTAAATCCTAATGGATCCATACATTGATAAGTGAGTTGCATTGGTGGAACCAGCAAGAGGTGTTGTTTGAGTAGCAGTATATTGAGAACAACCGCATGAGGAATGATTAGTTGTTATTATTGGGCACAAAGAAGTCAGGCTCATTCTGCTGCTTAATCCATCAGAGAGAGCTGGGTTCTGATCAAAGTATTGATTGACTACAACAGACTGATAGGTGATGATTGTTTTCATGTTACAGCCATGTTGTTATATCTGCTACTTCAAATTTCAGAGTTTATCAAAATAATAATAATAATAATAATAATAATAATAATAATAATAAATCACTAGTATTTTTATGTATCTATAAAAAGGTGCAGTGAAATCATCACAATCAAGAGATTCATCTATGGATAAATACATCAATTCTTAGTCTAATACTTCAATAGACAATTCAGTTTCAGCAGTTTGGGGAATAAAATCTGCCATAATAAATAAATAATTAAAAAACGCTGTGTCTAGCTCTGAAAAGAAGAATAGCTTTTTAGGAATACATTTCTTTAGGAATTAATCTCAGATCTGAACTTTCTATGTCACAGATAAGGAAAGTTTTCACAGTATTTTTCTCTTGATGTCTCTTTCCAAGCATACAGAAATAGGCTAAATTTCTTTCTCCTTCTTCCACTTGCTTGCTAAGCATTCTTAGCCCTACTGGTGTAAATCTGGTTCAATTCTGATTGAAGGTTTACGTGCTCTTGATTGTTTACATCCTCAAAATAAAACTGTATTTATTACGTAGTTCAATTACTTTCAGACGGTGATAACTGGACATAGTCTTTTTGTAGTGCCTTGAAAATGTATTTATCAACAGCTGCGATAGAATTAAACTGACAATAACCAGATTAGGGTGATGGTCATTAGATTTACTAAGGTAGAGTAAAATCATCCATAAGCATATTATTCAATTAAATTTTATTTGTATAACGCTTTTTACAATGCTGGTTGTCTCAAAGCAGCTTTACAGAAATATATAAATACGGGATACAGATTTTAAGTGTGTGGATTCATCCCAATTGAGCCGGTGGTGACGGTGGTGAGGAAAAACTCCCTAAGATGTTATGAGGAAGAAACCTTGAAAGGAACCAGACTCAGAAGGGAACCCGTCCTCATCTGGGTAACAACGGATAGTGTGAAAGTAAAAGAAACTTCATTATGGTTTTTATATGAAGTCTGTTTTGTTGAACTAGTCCACTGTTCACTAAAGGAGACCTGAGTGCAAAACTGCATGTGGTAATTGCAGTCCCGGGGCCTTATTAAAATCACTGCCTAATGCAATTTTGTTGGTTAAAAATGAATCTTTCAAGTCTGTAAGCACATCTATTACAAGGACTCTGTTTAAACTTGTCTTATAATGAAATTATAGGAACAGCAAGGCCATTTCATAGCAGACCACCCAATTTTTAGATGAGCAAAAGTACAGATAGTCAAAGGCAGCAGTCATTCGAAAAGAGTTGCATGATGACCTGAAAGCAGCAGGAACAACAATTACACAGAGAACAATAAGCAATGAACTGCACCACAATCGTCTCCATTCCTACACTTCAAGTCCTCTGTTAACAAAGAAGCACAGAGATACAGTGCATCCGGAAAGTATTTACAGCGTTTCACTTTTTCCACATTTTGTTATGTTACAGCCTTATTACAAAATGGATTAAATTCATTATTTTCCTCAAAATTCTACAAACAATGCCCCATAATGACAACATGAAAGAAGTTTGCTTGAAATCTTTGCAAATTTATTAAAAATAAAAAACAAAAAAAGCACATGTATATAAGTATTCACAGCCTTTGCTCAATACTTTGTTGAAGCACCTTTGGCACCGATTACAGCCTCAAGTCTTTTTGAGTATGATGCTAGAAGCTTGACACACCTATTTTTGGGCAGTTTCTCCCATTCTTCTTTGCAGGACCTCTCAAGCTCCATCAGGTTGGATGGGGAGCGTCGGTGCACAGCCATTTTCAGATCTCTGCAGAGATGTTCAATCGGGTTCAAGTCTGGGCTCTGGCTGGGCCACTCAAGGACATTCACAGAGTTGTCCTGTAGCCACTCCTTTGTTATCTTGGCTGTGTGCTTAGGGTCGTTGTCCTGTTGGAAGATGAACCCCAGACTGAGGTCCAGAGTGCTCTGGAGCAGGTTTTCATCAAGTATGTCTATGTACATTGCTGCATTCATCTTTCCCTCAATCCTGACGAGTCTCCCAGTTCCTGCTGCTGAAAAACATCCCCACAGCATGATGCTGCCACCACCATGCTTCACTATGGGGACGGTATTGGCCAGGTGATGAGTGCTGCCTGGTTTCCTCCAGACATGACGCTTGCCATTCAGGCCAAACAGTTCAATCTTTGTCTTGGTCTTGGTCTGAGAGTCCTTCACGTGCCTTTTGACAAACTCCAGGTGGGCTGTCATGTGCCTTTTACTGAGGAGTGGCTTCCGTCTGGCCACTCTACCATACAGGCCTGATTGGTGGAGTGCTGCAGAGATGGTTGTTCTTCTGGAAGGTTCTCCTCTCTCCACAGAGACATGCTGGAGCTCTGTCAGAGTGACCATCAGGTTTTTGGTCACCTCCCTGACTAAGGCCCTTTACCCCCGGTCGCTCAGTTTGGCCGGGCAGCCAGCTCTAGGAAGAGTCCTGCTGGTTCCAAACTTCTTCCATTTACAGATGATGGAGGCCACTGTGCTCATTGGGACCTTCGATGCTGCAGAAATGTTTCTGTACCCTTCCCCAGATCTGTGCCTCAATACAATCCTGTCTCGGACGTCTACAGACAATTCCTTGGACTTCATGGTTTGGTTTGTGCTCTGACATGCATTGTTAACTGTGGGACCTTATATAGACAGGTGTGTGCCTTTCCAAATCATGTCCAATCAACTGAATTTACCACAGGTGGACTCCAATCAAATTGTAGAAACATCTCAAGGATGATCAGTGGAAACAGGATACACCTGAGCTCAATTTTGAGTGTCATGGCAAAGGCTGTGAATACTTATGTACATGTGCTTTTTTGTTTTTTATTTTTAATAAATTTGCAAAGATTTCAAACAAACTTCTTTCACGTTGTCATTATGGGGTATTGTTTGTAGAATTTTGACGAAAATAATGAATTTAATCCATTTTGGAATAAAGCTGTAACATAACAAAATGTGGAAAAAGTGAAGCTCTGTGAATACTTTCCGGATGCACTGTACATGTCTAAAAAGCATTTAGACAAAACAGAATTCTTTTATAACAATATACTCTGGTCAGAAACTGTCTGGAGAAGGAAGGGTTGTGCGTACGATCCCAAGAACACCATACTCACAGTGAAGTACAGAGGTGGAGGCATCACATTGTGGGAATGCTTCTCTGCAAATGGTACTGTGGCATTGTATACCTTTTTCCTCACTGACACTAACAGAATATCCCTGGAGATCAGCAGTTTCTGAAATGTTCAAACCAGCCATCTGGCACAAACAACCATGCCTGTCATGATTTCCCCTTGAAGCAGCGTGCTCTAAGCGCGAATGCGCGAGCACCTGCTTTTCCATTGTTGACAGTTGTGACATCTGGACACGTGTGTTTTGTTTATGTTTCTGTCATGTCTCCTCCCTGTTCTGTCATTGGCTGGGATTTCACGTGTGTCTGTATTGCCCTCAGCTGCTAGCAGTTTAGACGCTGATCATGTCCACATGTATACCGCGCGCCTCCCAGCACACAACGTGGAAGATTATCATAGAGTTAGATTAGTTCGTATAGTAGTCATAGTCACTGTCCGTGTTTCGAGTTAGTTCACGCTGGATTATCCGCTCCCAGTTCCTCGTCATAGTTCATGTTTCTCGTTTTGTTTATCGACCCTGTTTTCCGTGACCAAGACCTTGATTCATGTTTAACCCTGTGTATGCCTGTTTGCCGATCGCTTGACCTTCGCCTGTTTTGGATTACGTTTTTGGATCACGTTTTGGATTTGTCTGCCTGTCTCTCTTTTAAAATAAACACTGTTTATACTGCACTTGCATCCGTCCTATCTCCGCTCCGTCACGATACGTGACAATGCCATGGTTAAAGTCACTGAGATCACATTTTCCCCATTCTGATGTTTGATGTTTAAAGTGGTACTAAGTCACATTCCTAGATTTAGGGCATTCCTGCTTATTGACAGACTACTACTATTATTATTATCATTATTATTATTATTATTATTTAATAATAACAATCTTACCAAAGCAATAATTACAGATTCAGATACTTAAGCTTAAGTGGTTCATATTGCACTCTTCGCTATAATAAAGCATAAAACTTCAAGAAGTAGACACTTTCAGCAGAAAAAAAATCTCTCAAAGGCAAATCGACAGACCCATAAACAATGGAACCTTTTCTACTTAATCCACCCAAAGCTCATCCTGGGTGATGTGAGCAACAAGCAGGCATTTGTTTGCATGGATATGAAAGAAAACAGGTACATAACCCTGTGCATATTATGTATGTGTGTCTTGCTGACTCTCAGGAGATGAAGATAAACTTCTGAAGGTCTCAGGGTCTAGTTTCATGGCCAGGAATTGGTGTCCAGGACTCCCATTTTGGGAGGACATTGCAAAGGGAATAGCAGTGCCAACACACATATCCAGACCTGAACAGGAGGTGCTGTTGAGACACAAATATGCATAGAGGTACACAGTCAAATAAATAAACTAAGGCAAGAATGTAAATCAACATCTTTTAACAGGCATCCAGTCCTAATGAGACTGAACAATATACTCTGGGGTTATTTATTTAACAAAATTACAAGAGTATTTAGTCCATTTTGAATTTACTATGACTTGTTAAATCAAACACAGAAAACACACATGCACACCTTTCACAGTCAGAGTCACAGAGGCTTTTGCTCTCATCCTCCAGAGGGAAGTGTGTCTCATATACATAGCATTGGATAGCCTCAGCCACAGTATAACTAGTCTGGCCCTGCACACATGCCTCCATTTTGGCAACACTCAGTTGGGTCTGCAGGAACAGGTGCAAATGACTGTCTGACAACAGAAGGGGCATCTTCAGCACTCTACAAAAAGCAATTACAAAATGGAGAGAAATATTATTGATGGCAAACCTCAATTATCTTCACTAGGGCTGTATAAGATAGAATAACATAAATAGAATATTTTAATTATTCTGCTACACATTGCAATTGTGATGCAATGCTTTGCAACAAAAAAATCACATTAATTTTTTGCATTCATTTCCTGCATTAATTATTGCAAAGACCATTACTGTAATAAAAATCAGCAGCCTTCATGAGTGGACAACTCCCTGAAATCAAACCTTCTAATGAACCACCTACTATCTAGTAGTAAGTAACTAAGAAATGATTACTTAATTGTAAAAAAAATATATATATAAGAATAAATTCTGGAAATAAAATTCGATCATCATCAGAATAAAAGATCAAAGTGTTTCCCTACAGATGACCAAAAACACTACATTTTTCATGGCTATATTATAATGTGACCAAGCCTCTGATATGGAGAAGATATTCTGAGCCAGATTGAAAAGCAAGCACTAAGGTGAAAAATGTGGACAACATGCCACTTTACATGGGATTGCTTTTTAGGACTTATACCCTAAATGTGTGTCAGAAGTGATATTCCATCGGTGTATGGCACATAAACATGGGTTGAGCAAGAGATGGGTTCCGACACAGTGGTGCGTGATGTATCTAAAATTCAAAGAGGTGGAGGAAAATTCATATTGACTTCTGACAAAACTTCAATGTTTAATTATTAAATAGCAAACCCCTGCTGCTTGTTTTCCACTGAAGAGATGAAATTAAGGATTTGCATGTCAGTGCGTAAGATTTTTATTTTATATTTTTTTCACTATTTTCACTAATGATTTTTTTTTCCATTGGTGTCATTAATGTCATCGCACAGTGAAATGCAATGCTGTGGCTTTGATTTTATTCACTTTTCATATGAATTCAATGTTTTATTTTTATTTTTTTAATTGCAATACAATGATGATATGGTAGCTTTTCACTGAAAAGCTTAAGCAAGAGAAATGCAGTGAAAATGTTTATTTTCAGTGTGGCAGGTTGTCCACAGGTCACTAATGAAATGTCTTTCACAATTTTTCACCATTGTGATTTACTTTTCGATCTGCCACAGAATCTTCACTCTGTGGAGACAAAGTTGAAGGAACCTGAGTGGAGGGAGAAAACAAGCTTCTTTAGAGAGACGGACATTTCACTGGAATGTAGATTAATTAAATGGGGTGCATATCACAAGGTACATGAGAAATAAGAGATTAATAGTTGTTGGCACACATACGCTTCCAGAAACTTCTGCAGTCCCTCCATACGCTGGGTCACCTGCAATGAGTTGTTGAGGCTGAAGAAAGGGTTAGCAGGAGGAAGTTTTGGCAACTGGCTGAGGACACAAAGAAACAGCATAAATGAGTGGAAGGGATCAGCACAAATTTCAGCATTTTTGTTGCATCCTTTTGTGAAACAAAAGGGAGCTGAAATCCTCACTGGTATTGTATCATGATGTTAACAAAAATAAGGAAATTCAGGTCAGCCATTTGATATATATATATATATATATGAAAAAGAAAGCTGCCCTTATAAAAAGTACAGGTGACATGTTTTAGGGATGCAGACAGTGAAAGAATGCAGAAGTAGAATGAATTATAAATCATCCATTTGGCCTCTAGAAAATAGCTCTAACTGCTTGCTAACATCTAATAAAATCTTTCCATTTAGACAACAGGCAGTTATTCACAGTTCACTTAGTTGTTCATATTTGTATGATGAAAAATAGAAACCGGCTGATCAGTAATGTTGGAAGATGAATATGAGACTGTAGAACCCCAGTATGCGAGGGTGTGGAGGAAGACTCGGAAGGCAGGCAGAATTTTTTCAGTGCTCCAAGCTCATGTTTATTTAGGCCATGCTTTTCAGCACACTTTCAAAAAATCAACAATAAAGGACAAATCAACAGAAAAGGGTTTATATATACAGTGGGGTAAATAGGTACTGAACGCGTCAACATTGTTTTCAGTAAATATATTTCCAATGAGGTTATTCACATGAAATTTTTTACCAGACATCAGAATTAACTCAAGAAATCTGGAAATATAAAGAATTCACAACATTAAAGTCCATAAATAAAGTTATGTGTAATAAAGTGGAATGACATGGGAAAAAAGTATTTAACACCCTAAGAAAAAGCAGTTCTCCAAGGCAAGTTAAATCAAGGAACCAGCTGAAATCCATAAGTAATTAGACCCCCTACCTGTGCAAATTAATATCAGCTGGGTTAGTAAACTGATGGTCTATAAAAAGGCTTTTCATTACCAAGGAGTCACACAAGAAACATCTCATGATGGGTAAAAGCAAAGAGCTCTCTCAAGACCTTCACAACCTTATTGTTGCGAAACATATTGATGGAATCGGTTTCAGATGTATTTCAAAACTTCTGAATCCTCCAGTAAGCACCATTGGGGCCATTATCCGCAAGTGGAAGCAACATCACTCCGTCATCAACTGGACACGCACAGGAGCTCCTCGCAAGATTTCTGACCTGGGAGTCAGAAGAATAGTCAGAAGTGTAGCCCAAGAGCCAAGGTCCACTCAGAAAGAGCTCCAGAAACACTTGGAGGTGTCACCAACCTTGAGACGGTACGGAAGCAGGAGCGGGAGGCGGGTGAACAGAGTAGGATCGGGAAGTTCCGGAAGCGTAGTCGTAGAGTCAGCAAGGGTCAAGCGATCAGGCGAACAATACAAATGGGGATATCCAGAAAGCGTAGCAGAGACAAGAAGCGAGGGTCGAGGATTATAAGAAACAATGAACTAGATAAGCTTGGTAACGCAGCAAACTAAGCTACTGAGCGTATACTTCGCGCCGCTTCTCGGTGGCTGTCTTCTCTAAGTACTAGTTTGTGATTGGTGCCAGGTGTGTCTGATCAGAACTCCGGGGATGGGGAGCGCATGCCTGCCTGGGAAGTGAGTATTGCATCCTGGGAATTGGAGTTATGATCAGACCGAGCTGTGACAGGAGGCAGCAGGTGCCATCATCACAGAGAAAACAATAGGCAATGCACTCCACTGCTCAAGCTCACCTCACAAGACTCCATTACTAAATAAAAGGCATGTCGAAGCTCATTTAAAGTTTGCTACAACTCATTTGGACAAGCCTATGAAATACTGGGAGAGTGTAGTCTGGTCAGACGAGAGCAAAATTGAACTTTTTGGCTGTCCTGCTAAACGCCATGTTTGGAGAAGAAATGGTATAGCACATCACCCTAAAAACACTACACCAACAGTGAAGTTTGGAGGTGGAAGCATCATGGTGTGGGGCTGTTTTTCTTCACATGGTACTGGCAGACTTCATATAAATGAAGGAACGATGAATGGAGCCCTTTACTGGGAGATTCTTGAGAAGAATCTGCTGCCATCCACCAGGGTGATGAAGATGAGACGTGGAAGGACCTTCCAGCAGGACAACGATCCAAAGCATATAGCAAAGGAAACTCTCAGTTGGTTTCAGAGAAAAAAAATCAAGGTGTTAGAATGGCCCAGTCATTCACCTGACTCGAATCCAATTGAAGAAGATTTAAAGACAATGTGTTTAGAAGAATGGAACAAAATCACACCTGAATAATGCGGCCCATTAATTTCTTCATACAGGAAGCATCTTGAGCTGTCATTACAAACAAAGTCTTCTCCACTAAGTATTAAATAAATTTCAGTTAGTGTGTTCAATACTTTTTCCCCCATGTCATTCCTCTTTATTTAACATAACTTCATTTATGGACTTTAATGTTTGGATTTCTTTATATGTGCGGATTTCTTGAGGTAATACCAAAGTATTTCCCCCACTGTTCCAAAATGCATATTTATACAATTCTTCACAAAGGTAAAAGTGTAGTCATTTTTCTGTCCTTTTTTTCAGTCTAATGACATTTTTTGAGAAACTGTCAATCAAAGAATGTATAATAATTCATGTAGAAAAAAAGACATTGTCTTTTAAAGTTTTAAAGCAAAGAGATGGTACCCTGGAGTTAACTTACACAAGAAGAGCACTGTCCTGCAATCTTTGACGTAGCCACACAAACTCACTGTATCGCCTTCTCACACAAGAGGTCTTTTTCTGGAAACACATGCTATTCGTCTGCAGACAAGAAACAGAACATAAAAACAGACTGGTTAGACAGATAACTGTAAAAGATTCATTAAATATCTGTAGTTTTCAGACATTAGATAAATCTGATGGCTGTGACTAGTAAGGCAATACAAGGACTATTCAAGATTGCATCCCAAAACATACTACACACCAAACAGTATGTCGTAATAGTAATGACGTGATGTATGGTGTACTGAAATACTATTTTGTACAGAAGTACCAATTTGCTACCATTAGTATTTTTTTGTGTTAGTGTTATGAGAAATATTTTTTTATTGTGCACGTCATGTTACTGTGACAGTGGAAAGAGGTGAAAAAACAAACAAGTAGTGCAACAGAAAAGGTTTCAGACTATCGTTGAGAGATCAGGAGTTTGAATCCCAGTGATGCGACAACTATCTGTGGCTGTCAAGAGAGCAAAACTGGCCATGAAAGGATGACATTACTCTTTCTCTGCTGTCAATCTGAATAACACTAGCTAAGCATGGCATTAGCTAGTTAGTGGAAATTGGCCAAACCAAATTGGGGAGAAGATGGGAGAATTTTTCATCCATCCATCCATCTTCTACCACTTACTCCTTTTCAGGGTCACGGGGAACCTGGAGCCTATCCCAGGCTCCGTTAAAAGATTCATTCAAATTAATATAAATTAGTATTACATATTCAGAGGTACTTTAAACTTAAGGATGCCTTAGAGGAAGCACATGGAGGGGAAAAATATTTAATTAAATGTTAGGCACAAATGATAACTGTTTTCAAATATCTAGACAAGGATAGTCTGCATTCTCGCAGTGAGTGTGGCTGCTTATTTGAATGGATTGAATTTTGGATTGAATCACAAGAAATATGGGACAGATTTAATGGAGGTGGATGGTGTTTGGCCTTACATGAAGACAGATCTCATAGTCGATGTGTGCATGCCAGAAATCCTCTTTGTGAAGCTGGGGATCCCGGACCCATACACTTACAAATTCCTGTAACACATTTACAAGAGATACTTAAGCATGAGTCATAGAAGTTAGGTGCTATGGATGAGTCCCTATTTTCAAATATCCAAACATTTCATAAGGTCATAGAGTAAATTACACATTTTGAGTATTATTTAGCAGAAATCAAATTCTCCAAAAAAATTGTTTAAGAAGCTATAATCCACCAGAAAGTGTAGTTGTTTACAGAATTTGCCAGTAGAGTGGAACTTATTTTAACAGCAAAGGGGTAATAAATCTGGAATGAGATGCTCAACAAGCATATATGAGTATGATGTTCAGGTGTACATAATCTCTTCAAATCCCCTCGTCCACTCGCATGGACTCTTGTCTCCAGCATGCTCCACAGAGTTCAGAGCAGGGCCCAACCATGACCCAGTCACCTAAATTCTAAATGACTCTAAATTCTCTTGCTCAATCATCTACATGAGAAGATCTGAGAATACACACATTAAATGAGACAAAAGTGTGTTGACCTTCATAAATCAGGCATTGGCAATATGAAATAGCTACATGCCTGAAAATACCCATTTCCACTGTTAGGCCATTAATTAAGAAGCTTGAAACAACCGGAGGTACACTGAATCTGCCTGGAAATGGACTCAAGTATACTAGATGGCCAAAACTATGTGGACCCCTGACCATCACACCCATATGTAGTTCTTCCCCAAAAGTTGGAAGCACACAATTGTATAAAATGTCTTATTATGCCTGTATCTTTAAGCTTTCCCTTCACTGGATATAAAGGGCCCAAGCCTGTTTCATTATGAGAATACCCCTGTGCACAAAGCAAAGGTCCATAAAAACATGGTTTGCCAAGGTTGATGTGAGGGAACTCAAATTGCCCAGGCTGTTTAAAATCTTAAAATCATAGTTCCTAGTGTGGGGACCAAGTTTGTGTTAATGTCTGTGGTTTTGGAATAGACACCTACTGTATGAGTGTGATTGTCATGTGTCCACATAGTTGTGGTCATATACAATAGGGTATATTTTCCCCACAATGAGGAGAGGCAAGCATTTCTCAAAGGTTCACAGTTGGAAATGTGCAAAAGACGACAGAACTTTGGGGTCACCAAGAACAATCAGATGTCACGTCCTTCAACAAAATATTAGAAGGATGTGCCATAAAAAAGACTTTTCTGTCATCTAACCATAAATGTAAGTGCCAAAGTGCCTAGATGCTACTAGATGTTTGACTAGAACCAGGTCCTATGGTCAGATCAGACAATAATAGATTAAAGGTGGATTTGGCATGAAAACAAAGATGGCTATACAAATTAAAATCTAGTCACCAGTGTTGTGTGGTGGAGGTGGATCTGTGATGTGTTTTTTTTTCCTGCAAAAGCCTACTTTTCATTGGGAATCTCAGATGATTGACCTCTGACCTAATTTCCATAAAATCTGCCTTGTTGAAATTTGAATTTTTGTAATTTTATTCTGATTTTTTTTTTAATCTAAATTCTCAGAACCTAGGACCCTGGAGGATCTGGAGAGATAGAAGTGCTCCCAGACTCCTTCCTTATTACTCTCCAGTCTCATCAAGAATTTACAGGATTATGCTAATTAACAAAACATTAAAACAACAACAACAAAAAAAACAACACCACATTTTTACATAACTTTTTTTAAAAACATATCTTTAACAAAGTGTGGATTGGCAGATAATGTAAAGCAGAAGTACAGCAAACCGATATGGTACATATCTTAATGCACACTTTGTTGCCATATGTTTTTAGGCATTAGATATATTGTATGATTACAGGTATTGTTTTTTTTTAGGTTTTGATAACAAAAACAATGGGTTGGAGTTTAAAAAGGAAAACTTCACTCCCATTAAATGAAAAATTAAAAGTGTGCTTATAAGAAATCAAAAGTACCTTCTTCATAAGACTGCCCATCATGTCCTCCATTTCAGAGACGTCACTGGAAAAGACAGAGAAATGATACTTAACAGCAGCAAAATTGAATCGAGCTGAATGATTCAGCACTAAGCACTCAACACTAAGTTTACAACAAGCACAACATTTTTAATGGGAATTGGGAACATATTAAGGAGGATTAGAAATTAAGCTCTTAATACATCAGCGTAGACAGAAAAGCTGCATGGTGATGCAATAGCAGGTTAGAGAAGGACTCTGGACCCATGCTTGGGACACAAATTGGAACAATGTGTTGATCAGTTCTCAGCTTTAGTAAAATGTGGCTATTTAAAATGTACTGTAAATTTCTGCCTGTTATCAGTCAGGCACCAGACTGACAGTTTCAGTTCGCTGTCTTCATAAGTATTATGAGTACTCTGGATACTGCTAAGACAAATAAAATTAGTTCTGGTGATGTACACTTAAAATAGCAAATCACCCAAGTTAAATCCATCCCTTTTCTAAAAGAATATGCATCAAGCATACTGCATTTGATGTACAAAGAAGTGTCAATGACAACATGTGCATTCTGGCATTGCTGGGTGAGAATATTAACTGGTAATGAGAAAATTAAAGAATATTCCCAGTGAATAAATAACTACAAGCAAACTGTCCTACAGTTATTCCTGAACTCAAATCCACAGTCAACACTTGCACAGCAGGTTTCTTTGAAATGTGAGAGCTTGGACTCTGGCTTCACAAGGCTGAGCTTGTTCATTAGATTTTGCTCCCACATTTTACTGCTGAATTCCACATGCCCTATGAATGCTACTTTGGCATCCCCTCCACATCATATGACTAATAGGCTAACTCCCATCTACAGCCAATTAAGTCTGTATTATTTAAAATGCTGAGTCATATAGGGGTACTATTTGCATGACAAACAACCTGTCAATACGACATATTCATTTTGAAGGTTAAGTTACTTAAACAACCATTAGGATGCAAAGAACATGGCCTGACTCTTCTATAGCCAAATAAATTCAGTAACACTAATATGTTGTTAATCTTTTAGTAATAGTAAGCACTGGTCCTCATTTTAGTGATTTACTTCTTTCAAATGACCCATTTAAAGGAATCAGCCTGTGTGAGCTTTGATTAGTTTTAGATTCCATTAAAAAAAACGGTGCCAATTGCAATTTCAACCACTTGGTGAATCTTTTCTGCAGCGTATGGAAGTAAACCTCAACTGCTTGGAATTGCAGAACATAAGCAATGCTACCACAGAATTAGGTGGTTGCTATGGAATTCCAGTTCATTGCTAAGGTGTCGCGAGCTGGTTGCAATGTTATACCACGTGATTGCTAGGGTGTTGCATAGTCATTGTTATGTCAGTCCATGTGGTTGGAATGCATGTGCTATGTAGGTGCTAAGCATTCTCCTATGGATACTATGCCGTAGCCAGCTGGTTGTTATAGAATTTCAGATGGTTGATGGTCAATTCATGTGGACACCAGCCGCAAAAACAGAACTCTCAACAAGGGCTCTCTTTTTTTATCCGCCTTAAGAGGTCGGTATTTTGTTTACCTTTAAATATGGTGCGAAAATCGAATCATTATATATTCTTTTCGCGGTTGGTGTCCCCATGAGTTGACGTCATTCACCACCGTCGCTTTTTCAATGACGTACGACTCGCATTGACAGGGGAATATCCGATTTGTCCGTTCACATGGCAGACGCAAATACATGTATCCGATTCATATCAGATTTATTTCCACATATGAATGAGGCCTGAAGCGGATCTGAGAACCGTATTCCTTGTCCCCCCCCCCCGCTTACTAGCGATGGAAGAAACGAATATTTTCAAAGCTTCGAATCAACTGAACCAATTGCTTTGCAAAATGATACTCCGTTTCGAAGCGTTCGAAACACCACACGCTGGCGACACCTGCTGGTCAAAACAGTGTAAAAGCAACGAGATCTAGGCCCAAACAAAATGACACCTTTTACAAAACAATTGCAAATATCTTCACAACAATGTAATGTTTTCAATATAATTTACAAATCATCAAATACCATTAAATATTAGTGCTTGTATTCTGTGTCTTAGTTAGGGTCTTTGCTAATCAGACCATTTACATGCAATTACTGTCACTACCTTTTTAATTATACACACCTGTGTTTGTCATTAAAGCTGCCTACTAAAGATTAGCATTGGGTCATACGAACCATGTAGCCTAGTGTAAATGCGGCAGGAGTTAGTCAATTATATTGACAGAGCCAATGATTTTGAATAGCAATTGCTTTAAAATTCTACAATAAAATTAATTCATATTTACTCTGAGCATACAGTAGGTCCATATGAAGTAGTCTGAGTTGGTTTGATTGTCTACCTATTTGAAATGTTAATTTTATAATGGATTTAAATCCCTCCTGGCACAATTAAATTGACAGGTTGTATGTCTTTTGAAGATGAATTACTTTAAAATTAATTGATCTTTATTGTGAGCATAGAGTAGGTCCCTGTGAACTGATCTGACTTGGTTTGATTGTCTACCTATTTGAAATGTCCATGTTGTAGAGGATTAAAAAGTGCCTCCTGGCTTAAACATATTGACAGATCCGATGACTTTGAGGAGCAATTACTTCAAAATTCCACAATAAAATTAATTGATCTTTATTGTGGCCATAGAGTAGGTCCATATGAACTGATGTGAGTTGGTTTGATTGTCTAACTCATATTTGAAATGTCCCTGTTACTTCAGCCTTAAACTGAAGTAATATATTAATATTTTCGTGTTTCTATTTTTAAATAATTATTTTTTAAAAAACACACTTTTGCCTGTAAACTCAGAAATGCTGCCATTTTTTTGTTTTGTTACTTATTTATTTAAAATGATCATTTATTTAAAATGATTTGCTTTTGTTGTGTAGGAGCTCTCGGACGCTCGTTTTCCGCTTTCGGTGCTGTTACCGCTAAGTGTGTAAAAGCCGCGTCCCAACATGCGGCTAGATTAACCGTGCTTTCAGAAAGAACGGCTGATCCTGGGAATGCCCGAGCAAAAAAAAAAAAAAAGTATTCTGCGCATGTTCGGTGACCTGTAGTTTTGTTTTGGTTTTTTTGTTATTTTGTAAAGGGGCTTCTTTGCCACACCTCCAGAAACGCCCATTTTACTTGGCGGTACTGAAACCCCTGGAATTTAGTTAATACCGAACTGAAGGTAGCGGCATTGGTTTAAAGCGCACTGCGCATGCGCCTCCTTCCTACACTGTGTGTGAATGGGTCTTGGTGGCAGATAAAGAACCAAAACACACACTCTGACTCTTTAAATCCGGTTCCGTTAAAACCGAGATCACTTCACGAACCCTTTAAACATCCTGAAATCACCAGACCGGAAGTGAGGGACTCTGTGGAAACCGGTAGGTAAGTAAATACAATAATAACAATAATAATCCAAATCAACTCACTTGTTCTGGTTTATTTAGCTCATAGCCCTTAGTGATAATAAACCGTGGTTTATAAATCTATATAAATGATGTATCATGTTCTAACCTCTAGTTTGAGTTAGTGGAGAATAATAAAAGTGTGTTGATGGAATTGAATATCCACCACGAGACAGGAACACAATTACACCGCAAGACACAACAACCAGAATAAAATAAAAATGGAACAAGAAACAAAAACCAAGTCCACAAGGAGGAAGAAGAAAGACGAAAAACATGTTTACATACAGGGATGAAAGAATTATTTATTTATTTAAAATGATCATTATGTAGAAAGTTAAATTGCTTTGGTTGTGGAGGAGCTCGTGGACGGTACCTGCGGTTAATAACCGTGTTTTCAGTAAGAGCAACGGGTTTAACCGCAGTTAAAGTTTCTGCAGTCCTCTCTGAGGGGTACACGTCTGACTCCCTTAAATAGCACAAAACCCTCCATGCTCTTAAGTAAAAAAGCAAAAAAACAAACACACAACCCACCTTTATCCAGCACAACACATGAAGAAACGTACCATTTCCGGGTCACAGCCAACCAAATAATAAATAAATGAAACTGTTCAAATGAAACTGTTCAAAAGAAACCTTAGATTAAACCCACTTTCTAATTTTAGACTTTTCACTTGAGCATGAGATTGAAAGTACAGAAAACGACTTATTCGTTTTGGATTTGTAAATGAATAATGAAATTACAAGCCTTTTTTTTTTCATTTTCTGACATTTGTTTCTTGATTATGAAAACAGTGAATCATATACGGATTATACAGAGATCAAATAAACATATTTTACAGTAGCAGATATTTTAAGATATATTTTTTTCCCGCCTTTTCTACTTGGTTTTCTGAGACATTTAAAATTCTGAAACAGTTACACCACCTCACAGAGAAAAATATTAAATGACGATAAAAGTATTAAAGTATGAATATATTTACCCAAAAATAAAACAAAGTTCACAACATCAGGAAAAAAAGGGTAATTAAGTCACCTTTAAAGGAAAGAATATCTTGTAAAACAATAAGGGGAGTTGACTCAATTTTAATAGACAACCAGCTATGTAAATCAAACCAGAATTTAGAAGTAACCTCACGGTAGAAGAATAGGTGATCAAGTGTTTCAGGAAAACAAGAACAAAAACTACAAGGATTGAAATGAAATCTGTTTTGTATAAATTCACTAACAGGGTAAATCCTAAACATGTATTTGTAATGGGTCTCCTTAACCTTTGGAGCAACTGGGTAATTAAAATAAAAGGTAAATCCTTTATCCCTTACTGGAGTTTCAACATCTCCCAGAAAATAACATTGGTAATCACCAGTGATAATACGCTTAAATTCTTTGTAGATAAGTTTATTATTACACTTACTGTCAAAAAGATCAAAATTACATATTTTTAAAGAAGGAAGAGAAACTACAGGTCTAGATAAAGGATCAGGAAAAACTGCTTTGTATTATTCTTAACAGTCCAGTGGGCACAGCATTACATATCTTATCATAGCCTTTTGTTGTATTTTTAACTCCGTATTTATTAGCGAAATCCTTATGAGATAAGAAATACCCATTAGTTTCTAACAAATCATGAATAAAAATAATACCTTTGTTATACCAGTCGCTTTTAAACAGAGACTTTCTTTTAATCACTACTCACCCTATTGTTCCAAAGAGTGGAGTTATAAGGGAAAAATTACGGGTAAATACAATTTTAAAAAAAAAACATTACTTGTTCTATGAAAATTTGATACCTTCAGAGGAATTTGAAAAATATCCAATTACATCTTAACATAAATCAAGACAAAATATTTGAAAATATGATTGGGAATATGGTACCATATTGCATTTGTCTTTTTATTAAACATTCTTTAAGCGATTTTATTCTAAATGCACCAAGAAGAGGTTAAAAATCAATGGCTTTCAAGCCTCCACGTTCTTGCTCTTTAACCATATGGAATTTACGCAAATAGGTTTTTTTTGTTTGGTTGGTTTTTTTCCATATAAATTCAAATAAAATTGAATTCACAGATTTAACTACCTTTGGGGCCATATACACGGCAGGAGATAAATATATAAGTTTGTATATTCCCTCAGTTTTAGTCAAGAGGATTCTAGCCAAAATAGATATGTCTCTAGATAACCAATGATTTAAGGATTAAAAACAAAAAAAACTCCTTCAATTTTAGAATTGAAGTTTGAGTGTTCTTTATTAGCACAGTTCTTGGTAATCATAGCCCCTAGGTACTTAACCTCCTGTTTTACTGGAATACCCTATATTTCTTTTAAAGTACAATTATGAATAGCCATTAGTTCACACTTCTTTTTTTTTATTTTATTATTTTTTTTTTTAAGTTTACGGTCAGACCTAAAGCCTTTGAAAAAATGGCAGTTCTATCAATAACTAATTTGCTATATAGGGAATTTTGAACGAGTTAGCGATTTTGTACTCCTCTTAAGAGTGAAGAGGCTGAAGTTGAAAGTTTCATGTAATCATCGATGTTGTCATTACAGGAAACCAACACACACTTGGTTGTTGAGTTTCGTTCTCCACACAGGCTTTAAAGCTCTGATACTCTGCATAACATCACTAAAGGTGAGTTCACTTGAAACATCCCACCTGAGCTGCTCAGTTAACAAGTTAGTGGAGATTCTGGAGTCATGAATCTCTGTATTTTTCTTCCACTGTCCTGATTCTTTACACCTCTTATAATGAAGTCGGAGTCCAGACGGCGCTCTTTAGGAAAATCTCCACAGACTCCTGCTGTGACTGGCTCAAAGGTAAAGTTTAGTCATGTGTCTGGTTTCTCTTTTCATTTCTAAACTCTGAGAACTTCTTTATAATTAAATAATTATTACAATACTATATACAACAAGCAGAAAACTTCCCAGCAAACACAGTACGTTCTGATGATGTCGCCAGTTTCTTCAGCAGAAAGCACTCTAAGAGTCTCGGGGTCTTGGTGCCAAAAGATAGACTTTATTATTCAAACAACAAAGCCGAGCTGGTCTGCAGATCAACTCCCTTCCTCAATACATGCTTTTATACAATTTTAAAACACTGATTTTAAAAAAGATTACATACTTTCCTAGCACGAGCAGGTATCAGTATACTGATTAAAATTTGGTTATATTCTTTATAAGTTATTATAACTTGTTGATACTCTTTCACACCTTATACTTTGGTTATACATGAGTGAATTACACTTTGATTATTTTATTTATTCATTTTATTTGTTTATTCTATAATAGATGTGGGTGAAAATGGGGTCTTCTTAGGGTTTTATTCAAAGACTTGGTTTGTTTGGGTGGAACAGAAGATTTATCACATGTTCAAAACTGATGTTTATAATTTCTTAGCTATTCACAAATATACATTATCGTTCAAAAGTTTGGCATCAGTGTTGTTTCAGATAAATCTATAAAACAAGTGTAATACGATTCTTGTGCTACAGACTTGGGTTTCTGAATAATAATCCACGTCAGCGTGGGGTGACATTCTTACTGTGTTGAGCAGAAGTTTGTCGTTTGTTTTCTGTGAGCTCCAGAGCCAGAGTGCTGTAAACTTTCTGCCACTTTTGGATAAATATCCATATTTTCAGGTCTTTTCTCTTCATAAAGATGAGCTGGAAAAGAGTGCTGCTTAATGGGTGCCATTTATTCCAGTCCATTTTACTTCCACAAACAAAAACAGAAGAATAATGTGTGAGCCAGCTGATTTAAAAAAAAAAGAGCCAATTCTCTTGCTGTAATCACCTAATGTTCCATGTAGATTTTCCAGAGTCTAAACACCTTCAGTGCTTCAGCTTGAAAAAATATTGACGCCCAGAGCAAGGTCGTCTTTGTATGGCTAGTATCTGAATTTCTAAACATATAAAGTTCTATATGAACTATTTCTGTGAGATTAGTGATGAGAAATCATGTGCAAATTAGGTCAACTTGTTCATCTTGACTCTTAAGAATGATCAGTCACAGTGGTTTTGGTATTAGTAAAATTGGGCTGCAATCAATAGAATTACATTACAAATTTAAAATTACAAAGCTTTTACAGCTATTAAAGGCGGGTGATTGGGTGGTCGAGTCGTATTAGTGTATTGTAGGAGATGGTTCCAAAAACAATTCCATAAATGCTTGGGGACAATCTAAAATACTTTAATCATCTTGAATAATTTTGTTGTGTTTTTCAGATGTACCACTGCTCAGACTGTGGAGAGAGCTTTACTAAAAGTCATCATCTCAAAGATCACGAGCAGATCCACACAGGAGAGAAGCCGTGTTACTGTGGACAGTGTGGGAAGAGTTTTACTCGTGAGAGTAATCTCCAAATACATGAGCGCATTCACACAGGAGAGAAGCTGTACTACTGTGGACAGTGTGGGAAGAGTTTTACCCAACTATGTACTCTCCAACAGCACGAGCGCATTCACACAGGAGAGAAGCCGTATCATTGTGGACAGTGTGGGAAGAGTTTTACAAATCAGAGTACTCTCCAAATACACGAGCGGATCCATACAGGTGATAAGCCGTATCACTGTGGACAGTGTGGGAAGAGTTTTACTTGTCAGAGTGCTCTCCAACGACATAAGCACATTCACACAGGTGAGAAGCCGTATCATTGTGGACAGTGTGGGAAGAGTTTTACTTGTCAGACTAATCTCCAACGACACCAGCGCATTCACACAGGAGAGAAGCCGTATCATTGTGGACAGTGTGGGAAGAGTTTTACTTATCAGAGTACTCTCCAAATACACGAGCGGATCCATACAGGTGATAAGCCGTATCACTGTGGACAGTGTGGGAAGAGTTTTACTTGTCAGACTAATCTCCAACGACACGAGCATCCTCTGCTCCGGTGCGGACGCATTGGTTCAAGTGATACCAATGATCTCTCCCCACAACTTTCACAGCCGTGGCTGTTGCAGCGACCACAGTGAAGGGTCCTTCCCGACGTGCCCCGAGGGGGCTCTTCCTCTTGAACGTACGAATGTGTACTTTATCCCCGGGCGCTACTTGACGTACATCCTCCCGTACCTCGTCCCCACCGTGGATTGCCTTTCTAACCTGTGAATGTAACTGTCTGTGGATTTGATCGAGGATTTGCATATACTCCTGCATTTCGCCCTCCAATTGGGCCACAGATGGCCCTGTGTATGGACCTTCGGTGTACGCCATAGGCATTGGGCGCCCAGTGAGCATTTCATGAGGAGTCAAGTGCGTCATACGATTGGTCTGTGATCGTATCTTCATCAACGCCAGTGGTAAGGCTTGGACCCAGTTTAGGTGAGAGTCATCGCATATTTTTGCCAGTTTATTAGTTAGGGTACTGTACCCTGGATCCACCATACCCTGGGACTCAGGATGATATACACACCCTAGCTTATGATCCATCCTCAAGGCAGATGCAACATTCTTGAGGACGTTATTTACGAAATGGATGCCATTGTCCGAACTCAAAAAATCAGGGATACCGAATCGAGGTATGACCTCGCAACATAAAAATTTAGCTGCGGACCCCGCGTCCTCCTCAGAAGTAGCAGTCGCCTCCACCCACCTGCTGAAGCGGTCCACTATCACCAGAAGGTAGCGTTTCCCTTCTACCTGGTGGTCCGCTCCCATGTCTACATGATTCATCATTATATGCCGAAACGGTCCTGTCGGCGGGGGAATATGTCCTAAGGGGGTGGTAAGGTTCTTCCGCACGTTGTGGTTGATGCACACATCACATGCGTTCAACACTTGGTCCACCTTAGAGGCCAGCTGAGGGGACCACCATTCCTGACGGTTTTTCCGGATAATTTCGGCCTTATTGGCGTGATCCACGCCATGGGCTTCTTTGATTAAGCGTGGGAGGAGGCAGTCTCCGAAGGGAGGGGATCATGCTCTGCTTCAGTATGTCACAGTACATGTTGGCATTCATGGTTCCTTCAGTGAACTGTAGTTCCCCAGTGCCAGCAGCACTCATGCAGCCCCAGACATTGACACTCCCACCACCATGCTTGACTGTAGGCAAGACACACTTGTCTTTGTACTCCTCACCTGGTTGCCGCCACACACTCTTGACACCATCTGAACCAAATAAGTTTATCTTGTTCTCATCAGACCACAGGACTTGGTTCCAGTAATCCATGTCCTTAGTCTGCTTGTCTTCAGCAAACTGTTTGTGGGCTTTCTTGTGCATCATCTTTAGAAGAGGCTTCCTTCTGGGACGACAGCCATGCAGACCAATTTGATGCAGTGTGCAGCCTATGGTCTGAGCACTCAAACGTCTATTTCCCAAAGACAACCTCTGGATATGACGCTGAGCACGTGCACTCAACTTCTTTGGTCGACCATGGCGAGGCCTGTTCTGAGTGGAACCTGTCCTGTTAAACCGCTGTATGGTCTTGGTCAATGTGCTGCAGCTCAGTGTCAGGGTCTTGGCAAGCTTCTTATAGCCTAGGCCATCTTTATGTAGAGCAACAATTCTTTTTTTCAGATCCTCAGAGAGTTCTTTGCCATGAGGTGCCATGTTGAACTTCCAGTGACCAGTACGAGGGAGTGTGATAGAGATGACAACAAATTTAACACAGCTGCTCCCCATTCACTCCTGAGACCTTGTAACACTAACAAGTCACATGACACCGGGAAGGGAAAATGGCTAATTGGGCCCAATTTGGACATTTTCCCTTAGGGGTGTACTCACTTTTGTTGCCAGCGGTTTAGACATTAATGGCTGTGTGTTGAGTTATTTTGAGGGGACAGCAAATTTACACTGTTACACAAGCTGTACACTCACTACTTTACATTATAGCAAAGTGTCATTTCTTCAGTGTTGTCACATGAAAAGATATCAAATATTTACAAAAATGTGAGGGGTGTACTCACTTTTGTGAGATACTGTGTGTATGTATGTGTGTGTGTGTGTATGTATGTGTGTGTGTGTATATATATATATATATATATATATATATATATATATATATATATATATATATATATATATATATATATATATATATATATATATATATATTAGATAGATAGATATAAGGGCAGCATGCTCCACTCCCATTAATAAGGATGTACTGGCTCCCCTCGTAAGATAAAGGAGTAACAATTCCTGAACTCTTTCTGACTCATACTTTTCTTTTTTTTAAAAGGGACAGAAAAGTTTAGATTTTTTTTTTGTTGAAAAAATAGGGAGGAAGTGAAGAGTTTTTAGGAGCGCTCACATGAACAGTATGACATGCGGTCTTTCACTGAAGATACCAAGGCTGATAGCATGATTCACAGGTGCCGTCTTTATGGTCACAGGACGCACATAATTGCCACATCACTTGACCACAGCAGGTCTATAAATAGGCATGATTTAGCACAGACTTCAGATACCGGTCACGTGAAGTGCTTACCTGGTCATGACTGGGTAAGGGAACATAAGTTCTGGGTAAGTGCCTCCCTTTGACTTTTGTATGAATTTTGAACTGAACTTAACTGATTTTTTTGGAAGGGCTGGGGGGATTTGTGGAACAATTCCTTGTCCACTATACAGTACAGGTATAACACGAGTTAGGAATTTTCAGCAAAAATATACTCACGCTAGTTCAGCCGAGTCTTCATTCAGGTTCAAAATATCACACAGAATCAGTGAGTGAGGAAAAGCAAAGGTCCAATTTTATTCAGCCCAATACATGAGATCCAAACCGTTTGAGATATCCCAAAGAGTGATCTGACTAGCCTGGAGCGGGGCTCCCCTTTTATACAATTTTCTATGAGCCTCCGCCCCCTTGTTTCTATTTCCCAATACCAATATGTCTGGCTATTTTTACCTCCCGTTCCCCTTATGTCTGTATTTGTACAGGTTCTAACGACCCTTATGTTTCATCAGTGCCCCATCTCAGCAACCCTTATAACCGTATTTTATCTATTTCCCTATCCCCTTAGGTTCCTGTTTTAGCCTTTTCTCAATCCCCTTAAGTTCGACCCAGCCCGGTTTGGGTTTTTTAAAACGTACTTCCTGTTTTGTTCATCACTTGGCTTCTGGTCATAGGACAAAGAGGGTCTCTGTTAAGCTTTATCTTTGGATATTTTTCCCACAAAGTTGAACATGGGTGAGTGTTTTAGATTATTTACTTTTGTCTATGACTGTTCATGTTTTACTGCTCTTTTCTACGTCTTTTTCCTCCTCCTTCTGTGTGTGTGTGTGTGTCTATAGCTCTATATATAGTTCCCTGCTTTGGCCTTACTCCCTTCCTCTTTTGGTGGCCCATTTGCTACTTAGTGCTGCATATTATTTTGGCTACTAGTGACCAGGTGCACATGGTGAATGCCCCCCTTTTTCATGCCTCTCTTATGTCTGTTGGTATGCAGCTCACAACGCGGGACTTGGTTTCCTATTCGCTGCCCTGGAGGGCTTTGATCTCAACACTAGATACCAGCTGTCTCACCTATTTGCAGACCTTGCTCTTTTGGTTGACGTCCTACGCGCTCCGTCTACAACATCTACTTTTCCTCCCTCTTTGCGATATCGGCTTAGCCCAGCTGCTACCCTTGTTGATGCCTCCACTCAGACGGGTCCTGTTGCCAACACACCTTCTTTGTACTCTGCTGATGATTACGAGGCAATGGATTCTCCCAGTACGGACTATTCGGTTGACCCGTTGAGCCCAATTCCCTCACCAGGGCATACCCCTTACCATCAGTCTTTTTCTCCCTCCTATTCTCCTGCCAGTCCCTCTTACTCGCCTACTAGCCCTCCTTATTCCCAATAAATGCGGCAATATACTATTACCCTCCGTGTCCTGTGGTTATTTTCTTACGTTCCTTATTCAGTATACCAAATTATTTACAACATTCCCTCCTCTGAGGCTTTTGGGGAAGCCTCACCTCCTAGTTCAAAGGGTATCTATGTATGAATTGGTTCTGGCGCACCTTTCGCCCATCTTGGGTTAGTTGCTGAAGGGTCAGTCTTACAAAGCCGTACTGCCTCTGTCCATACGCCTCCTCTTCTCCTGAATCACTATCCTCACTATCAGAGTCTCTTGCATTTATAACTTCCACACTACACTTATCGGGATAGGTTTTTAAAAGGTCTTGATGTGCCTGAGGGAGACTTTCTAGAGTGATGTGGTGTGGGGCTTCATAGTAAATAGGCAACTGGAGAATCGGCGATAATACGCCCCTTTTCCGTTGCCCTGTCATCAGGTATACGTAGCTCGTCATGCTTTTCCTCGTTTTAGTATGCTCTGTAATCACTACTAAATACTGATTATTCTACTACACTTGCCAAAATGCTTACTGATTATATAAGGTTGCTGAGAACTACCACTACCGTTATAAGGGTTATATTCATATACAATGTGAGAAACGTATTTCCCTAGTTTTCTCGGCCAGGTTCTTGTGACCTACAGCCTTGTATCGTTCGGGTCTCGTTTTAGTGTCTCGTGCAATATTCTTCTTGTGCTGCGTGCATTCAGGGGTGGGTGAAAAAACCTTACACAAGGAAAAATTCCCACCCTGCCAGCCTTTGTTAGTGCTCGACAGCGTTTATGACCAAACAAGTGCCTGAATACACTGGTTACTGTCCTTTACTGTCCTCAGGGTCTATTGTTTAGCACTTCTTCTATACTGATGGTCTGATGGTCTTCAACCCAGGTGCTTCACGCACCGTCGAGGGCCGCCCTTAGGGAGAGGTTAGGCTAGCATTTTCACCTAGGGCATGGCTCGTCTCATCTTCTTCTAATTCTTTCTGTAGTGCTTGATACTTTATGGAAGGGTCCGACGGACTTACCAGCGGTCCTTTTCTCAATCAGGTTTCTTACAGTTGATCAATTCTTTGGATATTTATGTACAAACACAGCCTTTCATACTTTTTGGTTTCGCACGGACCATTGTCGTACTGTCACTGTTATGTATCCCCACAGGTGTTGGTCCTCCTCGTCCACGCCCAATCCCTCCTCTGTGGGTTCGATTTGTACGATAGCTTGTTCCGGGGTAGCTTTCAATAAATCCAGGATGGTTTTGTGTTTGCGCACAGTATTGCCAGAGCTATGCAAGTAAAACGTGCAGGGTAACCGTAGAATTGAATGTAGTGCGCTGGAGTCCGGTTGTTCTGGGCTGGTATACCAAAATACAGTCATGCTATGAAATACCCACTTTTTCTCGGATAGGTCTCTTCCGACCTCTACCTTGTATTAGCAGGAACTGTATGCGATCACTGTCTCCTTATTCGTAATGTGCTTGCAATTATAATGTGCTTGTAATTGTCCGACTGTATCACTTGTATTTGTCCTACACAACGTCTTCCGCCTCCCGTGTCTCGCTGTTGTTTTCAGTGGTGGATTCTGCTACATCTGCATTTGAAGTCACATCAGGAGACGTATCAGTCACAGTCGGATCAGTCACGATGCACGCAGCTGCGTGTACGTATGGGCGCATATCGACGTACACAGCCTCTGTTTCATTGCCCTGGCTCTGTCGTCTGCACACAACCACCCCCCGTTGAGGCAGAAACGCCTCACCTAAAACGACGTATTGGCCAGAAATGTTATTCGTGGTGACAGCCGACACGGCCAATCTGCGAGTGCAAGGTATAATGCAACAGGTGATGAAGGCGAGCAGCAGAAACAGTGCCAGCACTGCAGTGCCAAGACGAGCAATCATTGCCATCCAGCTGCCCGACATCATCCAGGAGAGCCAAGATGGCAGGTGTAGCGCGTCACCATGACCCGAGTTGGCCACATGCTCCCTTTGTAAGGCCTGAAGGCGGGCGAGTACCTTGGACAGGGCACCCCGTTCACCCGTATGAAGAGGAATAGCCGCACAGCATTCAGGGCCAATCATCGTACAGACCCCCTCCTCTGGGGCTCTCATCTGGTCAAGGGAGAAGCGATTCTGGGCTGCCATCAGAGATGTAGCATGAAGTTGGTCCTGGATAAGGCCCAAGGTGCCCAGAGTGTAGTTAATGAATCTCTGCTGATTGTACCACAGATAGTTGATCCAGGCAGTATTGCGAACAACCTGCACTCCAGGGAGCAGGGTGGCGGCGAACCCGCTCCCAACCGACCCCATGGCCTGGTACTTCTCCGGGACATTTACTGGAGCACCTGCCCAGTTCAGGGTGACCACCGTGTCAGCTGCCCAGTCCATGTAATTCAGGTGTCTGCATCCTTAAGGTATTGGCTCCAAAGCACAGTATCACGGCGTGTGCGAGAACGCGGAGGAGGAGGTCCTGGGGGGTCAGGTAGTACAATAACACGTGTTTTACCATCAAGTCGGACAGGGGCGCAACATCCTTGCCGTTCAGTCGGTAATGTTTGGTGGACCTGGTGTCCCCCGCAGTACCAGAACACATCCGCCACTGCCCGGGTGCCGAACACCAGGTCCGGTATAGGGATAGCAACGTATGCTGGCAGCGAACTAGAATTGTCTGTCGTGGAGTTATATGACGGAAGCATGGGGATACGCAAATCCTCTGAGGGGAGGGTGAGGTTACAGCGAGCTGATAGGTTACCAACGTCATAGGTGCCGAACGGGGAGCACAAGCACAGGGGAAAGATTGGGGGTAATTCCGGGTGGACAGACACAAAAGCAGCGTCATGTGTTTGCACCGGCTGAAACATACACGAGGAACTGGCATTTCGCAACCAGTCAGGGCCATAGTCCATAGATAGGGATCCCAGTAAACAGACCGTGGGACACAGGAACTGCTCTGTATATGGGATGGAGAGGCATTCGGCGATATCGCCTAGGGGAAACATTAAATGTGGCACAGATCCCCGGTCATGACAGACCAGGCAGGAACGATCCGTGACAGCACGGGCAGTATGGAACATCCAGGTAAGATACAGGTTAGTCTGATCCTCAGTCAAGGGTGTGTCAGCCATAGACATGGAGTAACATTGCAATTTCATGAAGGCGTCAGCATGGATGAGTTGCAAAGCTATTGGGTCAGAAGCGTGGCAGGAGAACAAGGAAGTCTCAGCTCCGCGGGTAACACAAGCACCAGCTGTACAGCGAAAGGAGAGTCGGGGCAAGGCACCAAAGCTGTTTGAGGGGATGGGGTTTGACTGGTTGAAGCGGCACCACATACTCGTCGGGATCCCTGTAATTTTGAGGTGGCCTGTGGTGAGGTTCAGGGAGTTGTGGCCAGCCCCATAGAAGGCCACATGTGGGCTACTTCGAAGCAAGGATTCCCGATAAGCAAGACTAATCAAGGTCAGAGCACAAAATATTTCATGGGAAGGAACAGCCGACAAGGTGGCCATGTACAGGAGTGAGACTTCTACTAAGGGTCGAGGGGAACCTACTGGCCGAAGGGCGCTGTCAGGTCGGCCTCGACGACGTGACGCAATACGGCGTGCCTCAAGGCACTCTATGACCTGGTTTTTGAGATTTTGGCTAAACACGGACAAGGAAAAAAGGTCCGCCTTTTGTCGCTCTGTTGGATTTTCGTCGAGGTCATCTGGTGAGATACGACCTACTCGTGTGTTTCTCTTGCGTCTTCGGGGTGATCTCGGTGTGGTTGTGTTAGGATCAGAAAACCAATGGTGAGGGGTTAAAGTAGCAACAGGTGCCTCGGCTCTGGGTGACGTGGTACTTGCCAGGGTGTAGCTACATCCAGGGGTAGAATCATGGGTATCCTCATGCTTGCGAAAAGGTGCATAAACGAGTAACAGAGCCATGGTTAGTCTGGCCACCAGGACCACAGCCCACACTGTAATAATTGCCTTGTCGCTGCTCATGAGTCTATATGGAGGGGCCGCTATCCGGGAGCCCGGCATGGTCACATACAGGGGAAGGACCTGCCGCGTTTTCCGAGAGTAGGGTCGGGGGACTCAATCCGCCCAAATCCGTAAAGTCTATAGTCTCGTATGGAACAGACGACTGGACAGCCGGGTCGGCTAGACTTTGCACTATAGAGGCCAAATCAGCTGAGATAGAGCTCAAGTCTTCAACCTCTGTGGGGGGAATCGGCAGCGCTTCCTGGCTTACTGGTGCTTCCTCTATCCTTGATGGGCCAGCTGCCTCTCCAACAGTGGAATGCTCGTCACTGGACCAACCCTCGCCGGGACTGGTGATGGGGCTAGGGGTCTGCCGGTGTGCCTGTCTTTTGGTCTGCGCCCTTGTACCTTGCGCCAGACTACGGTCTTCTTCAGCACCACTATCACTGTCAGTGCTGGAGTCGGTAGCCGAGTATTCAGGAAGCTGGGCCGGGTGAGTCTTTCCTGATGTCGAGGGTTGCTCGCCAGGGGGCAACGGTTGTTCGTCAGTCGACTCACGAAGTAGCGGTCCTTTGCCAAATCCTCCTCAGCTACAGTGGTTCAGGTGATACCAGTGGGGTCGTCCCGCTACTTTTACCGCCGTCGGTGTAGCAGCCACCACTTCAAATGGCCCTTCCCGCTGTGGCTCCAGAGAGTTCTTTCTCTTGAAGACTCGGATCCAGATGTGGTCTCCCGGATCGATTTGCCTCACCTGGGGCACTTCCTCGCCGTGGACTGCCTCCTGGACCTGCGAATACAAGTGTCTGTGGATTTGTGTGAGGGTGCATATATAGTCCTTCATTTCACCCTCCAACTGCTCTAACGAGGGGCCCGTATACGGGGCGCATGTAAATGCCATGGGCATCGGGCGCCCTGTCAACATTTCGTGGGGCGTAAGGTATGTCACTCGGCTAGTTTGGGAGCGCATTTTAAGCAGGGCTAGGGGTAAGGCCTGTACCCAGGTTAGTCGTGAGCTATCACATATTTTTGCCAATTTACTCTTCAATATGCCGTTAGCCCGTTCTACCATACCTTGGGACTGGGGGTGATACACACAGCCCAACTTGTGCTCAATCCCCAGTGCCTTGGTAATCAATTCAATGGTCTGATTGACGAAGTGAGCTCCATTGTCAGAGCTCAGATAGTCTGGAATACCAAAACGTGGAATGACTTCACGACAGAGGAACTTGGCTGCAGATTTAGCATCTTCTCTAGAAGTGGCCGTAGCCTCTACCCATCTACTAAACCGATCCTCTACTACGAATATGTAGTGTTTTGATTTCTTCCTGTTTTCAGCCCCCATATCCACATAGTCCATCATCAAATGTCTGAACGGACCCATTGGCGGAGGAATGTGCCCTAGAGGTGTGGTGAAGTTCTTCCGCACATTATTTCTTATGCACGTTTTGCAGTTATTGAGTGCTTGGTCCACAGCACTGGCCAGATATGGTGACCACCATTCCTGTCTTATCTTTCGGATCGTTTCTGCTCTGTTGGTATGATCAAGACCGTGGGCTTCTTTTATCAGCAATGGTAGGAGACTGGCAGGGGCCACACACATGCCATCGATGCTACGCCAAAGGCCAGTTCCCTTATCCTTTTTCGCCCCCCGTTTTATCCATGTGGAGAGTTCTGCTTCTCCGGCTGTATTTTGCACTTCCACTATTTGTGCTACATTGTCCTCCATCGGGTGACGGACTGAGATCTCTTCTGGTTGCGTGAGCGCCAGCATCTGGGCCGGTTCTACTGCAGCTTTCTTGGCGGCTTCGTCTGCCAACGCGTTTCTTTTAGTAATGAAAGAGCCATCTGTTTTGTGTGCTTTACATTTGATAATAGCTACCGCTGATGGTAAGTTCATGGCATACAACAAGTCCGAGATCGCCTCTCCATGAGTCACAGTAGACCCGTCGGCACGCTGGAATCCCCTCTGTGCCCATATAGGACCAAAAACATGGCATACCCCATGTGCATAGGCAGAGTCTGTGTACACATTGCATCGTTGTCCACTGCCCAGTTTACAAGCAGCTGCCAGAGCTTTTATCTCCGCCAGCTGGGCCGAGCATGGTTGCGGAAGGGGAACACTCAAAACTACCCTAAACGCCGGGGGAGTTTTGTCTGCTTCTATCACGGCATACCCTGCCCGATTCCCTTCGTTGGTACGTAAACAGGATCCATCTACAAAAAATATGCGCTGCGCATCGTTTAAAGCATCGGTTTCTAAATCAGGTCACGCCTTTAAGAATTTTTAAGACTCACTGACACATTCATGTGGTTCTCCGTCTAGGGGCGTCATCATCTTTTCTGCTGGATTAACCATAGTGCGTCTTTCTATAGTTAATTCAGGGGCTGAATGTATGGAGTCATACCCTGTACGTCGCAAATTGGTTATTACAAAATTCTGACTGGTCAGGAGTGCATGAAGAGCATGAGTTGTATACAGGGGGACCGGATGCCCCATCGTAATTGAGGATGCTTTTTGGTATGCGAACGCCGCTGCCGCCAAAGAACGATAGCATGGTGGCATGCCTTTCTCTACGTTGTCAAGGGCTGTGCTGTAGTAGGCTATAGCTTGTCTTCCTTTGCCTTGCTGTTGCTGGGTTAGTACGGCAGTCGCATATCCCTTCCTTTCCGAAACGTACAAATGAAATGGTTTTCTATAATCTGGATTATCGAGGGCTGGTGCCGTGGCCAGCGCTGAATTTATATCTATAAAGGCTGCGTCTCCTTCAGGTGTTCACTCTAGTTTAGCATTCGGTTGCGTATGGTCTGCTGCTTTAATCATGTCTCGCAAGGGTTGGACTCTCAGAGCAAATTCACATACCCACGGACGACTAAATCCTGCCATACCCAAAAAGGCCATCATCTGTCGTACTGTCTGTGGCCTAGGGGCCTTACTAATGGTCTCCACATGTCTGGGAGTTATTGTGCGGCTTTCTCCCTCTAATACTCGACCTAGGTATTCAACTTTGGTCTTGTAAAACTGTAGCTTTTCCTGGCTGACTTTGTGGCCGTTTTCTGCTAGTAGCCTCAATATTTTTAGTGAATCTCATTGACATTCTTCCTTCGAGGAGCTGCATATCAAGAGGTCGTCGACATATTGCAGGAACGTGCTCTGGCAGTCCAGAGTGGCCAAATCTTGGGCCAATGCTTGGTTGAATATTGATGGACTTTCACAATACCCTTGCGGTAGCCGCGTATAGGTGTACTGTTTCCCCTCATACGTGAAGGCGAACAGATGCCGTGATTCTGGATGTAAAGGCATGCTGAAAAAGGCTGAGCAAAAGTCAATGACTGTATACCACCTTGTTCCCTCTGGGATGTTCGTCAGCAATGTGTGGGGATCCGGTACTATGGGTGTTTCTGGCACCACTATCTGATTGATGGCCCGCAGATCGTGGACCAATCTCCATTTGTCTGTACCTGGCTTTTTTACTGGAAAGATGGGTGTGTTGCAGGGACTGCTGGTGGGAATGAGGACCCCTGCTTCCAGCAGTCCCTGTATGGTTGGCTTTATACCTTCCCTGGCTTGCACCGAGAGCGGGTATTGTCATTGATAGGGCAGCCTTGCATTCTTCTTGACCTTTATCTTTGCTAGTCCTGCTGACTTCACCAATCCTACGTCCATTACGTGCTTGGTCCATAGTTGCTCGGGTATATCGTGCAGCAGATCCTGTGTAGCGTCACTTCCAGGCTCCATTATAGCCATTTGTTTACTCTGTTCGTCCATCCTCCGGTGTACCTCCATACTTCCTGCAACCGTCATGTCGATGGCTGCTATCGAGATGCGGGTGTATTTTCTATCTGGTGACGTATGTAGGTATTGATTTTGAGTGGGTTTCCATTCCCTCACCTCCTTCGCTTGCTTCACCATGGGTCCCAAGTCTTTTGGCTCAAAACCGTGTGCTACCATGAGGGTGACATGGGGAGCGGCTTCTTCTTCTTGGTACCAATTCATTATTCTGTCTGGGAGTTTAATTATTGCCGCCACTCCTTGAGGTCCACAGATCACATCCAGCGTCTTGATGTCCATTCTCTGTCCTTGTTCCATTTCCTCCCATAATTGTGCATAATCCTGGTCCTGCCCGCCTCTATCATATTTGATGGTACAGTGCAGCGGAACGCTCACTTCCCTGCACTCTGGTCGCATGTATTGGACCCACGGTTGCCATTCTTTTTCCATAGGTCCGACTGACGTAGGTCTGGTATTTCCAGCCAGTACACCTTGTCCACTACCCGTAGTTCTGTTCTTTCTTCGTGTATGATTAGGCACTGCATGGCCCTAGCCTTTGGGAACGTGACCCATATGCCAGTTGCTTCGCACCGTATTTGTGCCCCTAGTTTACACAAAGTGTCTCTTCCTAGTAAGTTGACGGGCGCATCTGGGGCATACAGGAGCGGGGCCTGGATTGTTACCCCATCCAGTGTTAATTCCCGAGGCTCAGTAAATCGTAAGGTTTGTGTTTTCCCTGAGAAGCCCATTGTTTGTATTGCCTTACGTGAAAGGGGGAGCTGGGAACTTTCTTTCCCGATGCTTGTATAGGTGGCCCCTGTATCGATCATGAAAGGTGTGCTAAACATGTCTCCTATTTTCACTGTTATTGTGGGTTCTTGTTCGGGGTGCAGTGTGGTGGCATACTGCATCAGCTCCCCCTCTGGCTTCTCTGGGCATCTTCAACTTTGGTTCGGTCCCTGTCCTCCACTGGGGCCATACATGTGGCCTCCCGGAGGTACCGGGGCCTGGGGCTGCCAGGGCAGTTGTGTTCTGCTGTCTTCTGGCATTAGTTGGGGAACTCCAGGCCCCAACACCTGCCCTCGCCTTTCAGCCCTGTCCACCTTTTCACCCCATGTCGGTCGGGAGAGGTGCGGGCAGTTCCTTCTCAAATGGCTAGGGTCCCCACACTCCCAACATCCCTCAATCTGGTTACTTCCTCGGGGCATAAACCTATTCCTGCCATATCCTCTTCCTCTATTCCAATATGGCTGTCCGGAGTACATGGGGGGACCCATTGGATACGTCTGATCATAAGGGGTGGGGTGCATCATCACAGGTCCTTGCGTCACCTGCATTTGGGGATATCCCTGGGTGTCTGCTCCCTTTGCCTCTACTGTTGTTCCATCGAGGATTGTTGGCTGTGCAGGCACCATCATTGCTGCTTGCTTGGCACTCTCTTTTCTTTTCTCTCTCTCTTCCTGTTTAGTCCTGGCTATTTCCCCAAGCTGTGCCTTGTATAATTGGGTTAATAGGGTCTCGGTGGCGTCTTTAGCCTCCTTTTTCATCTTTCTGTGCTGTTCTACGTGGTGCATTACGTGTGCCATAAATGTGTTCCATTCCATTGAACTCAGTCCTACCACTTCTTCCAGCTTCTTCTGTACCTCATCCGGTAGGGCTTTTTTCAACAGCATTTTGAACAGTCCTACACTCGCTACCGAGGAATCCCATTTTGCTCCCGTCTCGTCTCTCCATTTGTCTTGGAAACTTTGTACAAAGGCTAACACATTTTCGTCCTCCTTCAGCTTGATTACTTCTAGTTTCCCCGGGTCCATTTTAGCCGGATATATTGCTCAAATAGCATCCCATATCGCCGTCCGCATTCCACCGAATGGTATGGGATCTATTGTTGGGTCGTCCAGTGAGTCGTCTATACCGGCTGTTTTCAGGATCTCTTCAGTGCGTCCTTTCCCCACTGTTTGGCATAAAATGGCTTTAATGTCCCCTACAGCCAGGTGTTGCCCTGCTGTCTTTTCTCCAAACTGCGTGATCCACTTCTGACCTCCCTCACACATGCTGGGTAACCTTTGTATTAATCCAGTCAGGTCCATGAAGTTCCCTGGAGTGTACTGTAATGTTTTTCCCTTGACCATTAGGGGATATTGCGTTTTTGATGATTCCCCTTGCTGGTTGCTCATGAGTTTCCCTCTGGCAGGACATGTTCGATATTTGAGTCGGGGTTTCAGGCTTTTTCAGTCTCTCAACTTCCTCCCTGTCTTGTCTCCCTCTTCCTCTGACGTTTCTCCCTAGGTCGCTCCATACTCGTCTTCGCCACTCCTGTCGCTTTCGCCCCCACTCTCTTGTCTTGTATTCCTTCTATTTTCCTCATCCAATTCTGCCACTGGCTGGTACCGGTCCATATTTTCTTCTCCTTCCACCGATACCTTCTGGCCTTCCCTCTGTTGGGCCATGGATCGGCTCAGCACTTGTTCCATTTCTCGTAACCTTTTTAATTCTTCCATCTGTTGGGTTCTTAACCCTGTGATTACGTCTGCTATTTGCTTAGACTGATCGGCCAGCTCCTCCATTCTATTCATTGTTCCTTCATCATATATGATCACGTCTTCCATTCTCTTCATCCGATCTTCCATCTCCTCGTCATCTGATCCCAGGTAGGGATTTATTATAACATCCCCTTCCAGTCTCTTTCCCTTCATCCATCTTTTCTCTACTACTCTGTCCCATGCTCCATCCACAAAGTCCTGTCGTCCCTCACTTCTCACGACTTCCTTTCCCCCTTGGTCCCCTTCCTTCTTTTCCTTTTCCTGCTGCCCCTTTTCCCTTCTTTTAGTTTGAACACTAGGTTTCGGGGTGCTGGTAGGGCCCCCCCCATAACTCATACCTGGTACAGGGGCGCCTTCGTTTTTCACTTCCTTTATTTACCACTCCACTCTTTTCTTTTGTGCTTGTTCGTGTTGCTTCGCTTCCCATAGATACTGCGCGCACCTGTCCCTCTGTGCTTGTTCCTCTTGCATCCCTTGTTGGCTCCTGACGTAATCTTCCACCATTTTCTGCCTTTCTTGGTCCTCAATGTTTGGTATGCTAAAGTCCATACTCTGCTCTTCTACACAGGTGACTCCATGTATGTTCCTTCTACCTTCTATTTTTTCAGCCACCATCTGTTCTCCTCGGGTTGGTGTAGTTTTCTTTTGTAGTCCTTTGAAAATTCCTTGCATTTCTACTTCCGCTGCTTCCCATTCCTCCTCTCCCTCTAATCCTGTTTCCAACAGTGGGTATATTCCCGCCGGTGGGTTCTTTTTCCGCGGTTTTATCTCTGGTTTAAATTGGGGGTTGTATGGGGGCGGGGGTCCCCGTTCTCCCCGCTTTTCGGCTTGGGGCACCACGTCCCCTCTTTTGCTTTCTACTTCTTTCTCAATCCTGGATCTTTCTTTTTCCATAGTCTCTTGCACCTTCCTTGCTATCTCTTTCTCCATTCTTTCTTCTTTTTCCTTTTCTTCCGCTTCCTCTTTCTCCTTCCAAGCCTTCTCTCGATCTCTCCTTTCTCTTCCTTCTCGGTAAAACCAGTCTGCTATCTTTTCCTGTTTGACTTGCTTTTCCCGTGTTCTTTGTCCCTTCTTCTGTTCCCCCCAAATGATAATTCGGTCTTTCATCTTTTGACACTCCTTTTCCTCGAACGTGCCCGCTTTAGGCCATTTCCATAGTCCACAAGTTTTCTCATTCCATTTTTTACAATAATGTCTAATATCTTTTTCGTCTGTCTTGTATTTTTCCACAATA
>NC_071278.1:6670011-6760011 GCF_023375685.1 Ictalurus furcatus
ACCCACTTGAAATGCCAGATTGGCTCAAAAAGAGTCTGTTACGTTAAAAATGAAAAGATCCATGCTGTCCTTGTCGGTTAAATATTTTTGTCTGTTTTAATTGGAAAAACAAGAATTATTATTGTTTATAATGAGCTTTGAAAAGAGAGAGACACCGATATGTGTATGCTTGGAGAACCACGAGGCAGGTGTTGGCCAGATCTCCATCTCACCTGGAGATTAATCCACAGGTGTATGTTTGTAGAGTCATTTACAACGGCTTTTAACGCGGTTCACCCAATCAGAATCAAGGACCAGAACTACCTGTTTTATTAAAAAAAAACCTGAACTTCAACTGTGCTCCTAAAATTTAGATTTTTCTCATAGGTTTTTGTAATTAGGAGCACACGTGCTCTTTAAATTGTAAGAGTAGTATCTACCTTAATGTGTAGTTAATTTCTGTAAAGCTAAAATATACTTTTCATTTTCAGCAGCAGGACCAGAGACAAGCTCCACAGCAGCAATAACATGATGATGGTGAGGCACTTGTACTTTTTGAAGAATAAGGATTTTTTTTCCCTTTGGTTACATTAATTAATCAATTTATATGGTTAATTAATCATTTATGAATGGATCATATTTATGAAGTTCTGCATATGAATTTGAATGAATAATTATTAAGCTTAATGGTTATGTATTAGCTTGGTATGTTTGGAAATAAAATGACAAAATGCTGATGAATAAATGCTATAAATGTGTTAATGTTTGTTGCTTGATTTTACTTGAAGCACAGGTGTGTCTTATGAGTACATTTTTGAGATGATGGGTCAAATAGAAATTCCACAACAAATACCATTATAATTTCATTGTTTTAATTGCTTCCATCAAACCCAATACAATTTCCATTAAAAACATTTGAATTTGAAGGCGGGGAATGAAAGTCAGTCTTATAAGGATTTCACAGTAAACAAATTCGCTTGCTGTTCATAAAGGAATGGCTCCAGAATCGCATATCCACCCCTGACTAAAGGAGAGAGATTTTTTTAGAAATAAAGGTGGAGTTGAGGCTAAAGAATGGTCACGGTAGACAGGTAAGCAACCGCTCAAATTATATTCGGGCTGCACGATTTGGAGAAAGAAAAAAAAAAAAAATCAAATTGCGATTTACTATTTTAAAAAAAGAGCTACAGGGTTGTTGTGTTGGTTTGCACAGCATCAAAGAAAGAGAAGATACTACTTAATTAATCCCCAGACTTTCGGAAAGACCAAGCATAATGAAAATTTCTTCTAACACTACAATAAACAAACAAAACAATGCAATTTCTAGTGCTTTTGTTTATTTAAAACCACTTCAACATTGTGGCCTTTTTTTTTTTTCACATAAAGCTGTCATGATGCAAACATGTTATGACAAGCAAATAACTACGGCATTTATTTATTTAAATTAATGTTAACTTGTACACATACACCACTGTTAATTAATAGTTCATATTTGTGCATAATACATAGTCCTTAAAACAAACTAAATACTGAAATTTGAAACCTGTATTAGTATATTTGTTTAGTACATACAGCAGGGGAAATAAGTATTGGATGCGTCATCTTTTTTTTTTTTTTTTTTTTTTTTTTTTTTTTTTTCAGTAAATATATTTCCAATGAGGCTATTCACATGAAATTTTCACCAGACATCAGTATTAACTCAAGAAATCTGGAAATATAAAGAATTCACAACATTAAATTCCATGAATGAAGTTGTGTGTAATAAAGTGGAATGGCACAGGAAAAATTATTGAACACGTTAACTGAAATTTATTTAATACCAAGTGGAGGAGCCTTTGTTTGTAATGACGGCTTCAAGACATTTCCTGTATGAAGAAATTAATAGGCTGCAGTATTCAGGTGTGATTTTGGTCCATTCTTCTAAACATATTGTCTTTAAAACTTGTTCAATTGTATTCAAGTCAGGTGATTGACTTGGCCATTCTAACACCTTGAATTTTTTTCTCTGAAACCAATTGATTGTTTCCTTTGCTGTATGCTTTGGATCGTTGTCCTGCTGGAAGCTCCACCCAGATCTCATCTTCATTATCCTGGTGGATGGCAGCAGATTCTTCTCAAGAATCTCCCAGTAAAGGGGCTCCATTCATCGTTCCTTCAATTATAGGAAGTCTGCCAGTACCATGCATTGGGAAAAACAGCCCCACACCATGATGCTTCAACCTCCAAATTTCACTGTTGGTGTAGTGTTTTTAGGGTGATGTGCAGTGCCATTTCTTCTCCAAACATGGTAGTGTGGACTGAACAGACTACACTCTCCCAGTATTTCATAGGCTTGTCCAAATGAGTTGTAGCAAACTTTAAACGAGCTTCGACATGCCTTTTCTTTAGTGATGGAGTCGTGCAGGGTGAGCGTGAGTAGTGGAGTGCATTGCCTATTGTTTTCTCTGTGACGATGGCACCTGCTGCCTCCAAGTGTTTCTGGAGCTTTTTTTCCCGAGTGGTCCTTGGCTCTTGGGCTATGCTGACTATTCTTCTGACTCGCTGGTCAGAAATCTTGCGAGGAGCTCCTGTGCGTGGCCGGTTGATGATGGAGTGATGTTACTTCCACTTGCAGATAATGGCCACAATGGTGCGTACTGGACGATTCAGAAGTTTTGAAATACATCTGTATTGAATTCGAATTCGGAGTTCGATGGAGTAGGATGCGAAGTTGGAGGCTCCTGCCGATTTCGATTAAAATTGTAATTAATTAGCGCTTTTCGGTCATACAATAGATTTTGACTTATTCTACTCCGTTTCCTTGTTTGAACTTTTAATTTTGTGGTACGTTAAAATGTCTGGAAAGAACATGGTAGCATTCAGACACGACTGAGGCCTAGTGTGCGCGCCGCAAGCGAGTCCCCTTCTTCCCCTGAATCTGCGTCACCGAGCGGTGACTTCGCCACCCTCAGGTTTGAGTTGCTGGCTTCATTGAGGAAGGACATTGCTGATATTTTTGAAAAGGAGCTCCAGGAGATTCTCAGGGATGTGCTGTCTATTATCCAGCTTGACCTGCAGACCATGAAAAAACAGCTGGCTAGTGATAAAGTTGCTACCAAGGCTACCATGTCAACACTGAAAGGTACTGTTGTGGAAATGGAGCACGCTCTCACCGGTTGCACCGATGACATGGCTCACATGAAGACTACTATCGAGTCTCTCTCTGCGACTGTGACTCAATTAGAGAATAAATGTGAGGATTTGGAGTCGAGGTCACGGCGCAATAACGTTAGGATAGTGGGAGTTCCAGAGGGCGCTGACACATGTACAACTGCTGCTGTAGTGGTCTTGTTAAAAGAGGCGTTTGGTCTGGAGAAGGAGCCGGTTTTGGACCGGTCCCACCGGGCCCTTCAGCCGAAGTCCAAGCCTGGTGAACGACCACGAGCTATTGTGTGCAGATTCCACTATCGCAGTGACTGTTGACATTTTAGGCCGTGCGAGAGAGCTCCAACGGATTACAGTGTGGCATTTGACCATTTCCGTTTTCCCTGACTACACAGCCAAGATAGCCCAGGCCCGGGCCGCATTTAACGAGGTTCGGCGTCAACTTCGTGGTATTGAGAGCGCTCGCTATGGAATACTTCACCCAGCTCGGCTTCACATTACATATATAACGGTATTCAGAATGACTTTATTTCAGCGGAGGAAGCAGGAGACTATGTTAAACTCTTGATATCGGGGTGAACTGCATGACCTACACAGCTTCGTCTTTTTTGCTCTTCTTTTATTTTTATTTTTTGCACTCGACCTTCCAGCTCTGCAGTATTTGGATTTTTATTGAAGATATCGTTGTTGCATTACTTCGCCTAGATTTTGTGGACTCACTCCTCTTAAATCTACTTCTGTATTAATGTGGTTCTCTGTTTTGAGGCTCTGACTGGGTTAGAGTTTCTATTTATTTAATTTTATTAGTGTTATTTCCTCGGCTTTACGTGCTACACTGTTATATTATTTGTTACAAGTCTTTAAAAGTTAAGGACATTATATTTGTTATTGTGCGCAGACTGTTTATCAGACTTGAAGTCAGTAGGGGTTTTTTCTCTTACTGGAACTTTTTGTCTTGGTAATTTTGTTGGTTAGTTCAGCTTACTCTCCGAGTTGTTTTCACGTTGTGGACAACTTTTGGTTATTGTGGGAAACACTGCTGTCCCATTTGTTTTATGGAGACTTTGGGTGTTTTTGGGGGATTGTGAGAGTAAACAAAACATGCCAATGCTTTGAAGGATGTGAATTGGAACAGAGTAATGTTAGTCAATTGCGAATCTGTTTTTAGAGGATTTAAACCTAACATGGTGAACAAATTATACTATAGAATTCAGGCGATTTTATTGGGGTTATCTCGTACAATCTGGTAAGGAATAATCTGGAAAGACCTTTGTAATATCACAGTCTAAAACTGGATTTAAAGAGAAGCGAATCAGTAAATGAATCACATGAAAATGAATCACATGTAAATGAATCTTATGAAAATGAATAAATAAATAAATAATAATAAAAAGAAATACATCTGTATCCAATTCCATCAATATGCTTAGCAACAATAAGGTTGTGAAGGTCTTGGGAGAGCTCTTTGCTTTAACCAATCATGAGATCTTTCTTGTGTGACACCTTGTTAACGAAAAGCCTTTTTATAGACCATCAACACACAGTGGAGCACTTTGGATATAAACATAAGTTTGTCCTGGTGCATCAGTTTGATTTCCACGGTGTTTAAAATGCTTCCCTGCCTTAGAGGACTTGGAGGTTACACACTTTCTTCCTCAGTCACGTGACGATTTCGCCTCTGTCTGATGGTGACTGAGGTCATGTTGGGAATAAAAGGTAACGCTGACAGAAAGTAAACTGAAGAAAGTCATTGTCGGTGATTCTGGGTGTCTGCTAATGCTAGCGTGCGTATGATGTCATGTGCCGTCACCTAGGAAGTGGCTTATACTTGCAGTTAGTAAAAAAAAAAAAAACGCTAGTGTTGTATTTGAGATGATATTACCTTTCTAAAATCCACACACTAGACAGTAGTGCAGCGTGCATAATGTAAGTATACAGTATTTCATTTGGGATACAACTTTAGTATTTACTCTCCGAGGCGTGTTTTCGGAAGAGAAGTAATGTAATGAGTAAACATGCCCCGTGCCACGCGCAGACCAACTAATCGACAATGAGATTCGTTGACAACGATTTTCATACTCAATTATTATCGATTTTATCGATTAGTTTTTGTAGCTCTAATCTCGAATAATTTTATTGTGTTTTACAGATGTACCACTGCCCAGATTGTGGGGAGAGGTTTACTAAAAGTCATCATCTCAAAGATCACGAGCGGATCCACACAAGAGAGAAGCCGCTTGACTGCTCCCAGTGCGGGAAGAGTTTTACCCGACTACGTGCTCTCCAACAGCATGAGTGCATTCACACAGGACAGAAGTCATATCACTGCTCACAGTGTGGGAAGAGATTTATTTGTCAGAATAATCTCCAACGACACCAGCGCATTCACACAGGAGAGAAGCCGTATCACTGCTCCCAGTGTGGGAAGAGCTTTACTTGTCAGAGTAATCTCCTACAACACAAGCGCATTCACACAGGCGAGAAGCCGTTTAACTGTGGACAGTGTGGGAAGAGTTTTACTCAACAGAGTAGTCTCCAACGTCACCAGCGCATTCACACAGCAGAGAAGCCGTATCACTGTGGACAGTGTGGGAAGAGTTTTACTTGTCAAAGTACTCTACAAATACATGACCGTATTCACACAGGAGAGAAGCCGTATCACTGCACACAGTGTGGGAAGAGTTTTACTTGTCAAAGTACTCTCCATATACATGAGCGCATTCACACAGGAGAGAAACCATATCACTGTGGACAGTGTGGGAAGAGTTTTACTTGTCAAAGTACTCTCCAAATACATGAGCGCATTCACACAGGACAGAAGCCATATTACTGTGGACAGTGTGAGAAGAGTTTCACTTGTCAGAGTCATCTCCAACAGCATGAGCGCATCCACACAGGAGAAAAGCCTTATCAATGCTCGCAGTGTGGGAAAAGTTTTCGTCACCAGAGGGCCCTCCACAGCCACCAGCAGATTCATACAGGACAGAAACCATACCTCTGCGGACAATGTGGGCGGGGCTATACTCATTCAAGTTCGTTAAGGACACACAAGTGCTCTAACTTAAAGCCATCAGATCTTGACATGTGAATTTGTCAAACATGTTTTTCATTTTTTAAAGGGAGGCAAGGAGACATTCAGGCATAAAACTATTCTGCAGTATTCTGTTGCATGGGACTTCATGATTGAATGGTGTTTTCCTATTTGTCCCCCAAATGCTACAATACCAAACATAGAATACACACATTTAACCAGTGGGAATGTCCATTTTAATCGAGCAATCCAGATCTCTGAATGAGACACGTGACTCGGACATCTCCCTCTAACATGAGACTTTTCATTTTAAATGATTTTTAAATGCGAGCTAGAATTTGCTTTTTAAAATGTCATGCTGTGCATACTATCTAACTGGACATCTTTCCAAGCCAACAGAAGATGGTTGTGTTTACAGGCAATTTGAAGAGATCATTCTTGTCCAAGTTGCTCCGTCTTTGCAGCACCCTTTTATCTATAACTAACTACACTTTATGGCCAAAAGTATGGGGATGCTTGACACTACACCCATATATGCCTTTTGAAAATCCTCTGATGGAATTGCATCCAATGCATGGTCTGTTGTAGTTTTCAGATTTACTGCAACCCTGACTAGGATAACACACTTACACAGTAAGATCAATGAATGGATTTTTGTTGTATATATGTTCCCTTAAGAAATAAGAAAATGTTTGTATGACCTGCAAGTCTTAGAATTTTATGCAGGATCACTATCACAATCGTGGATATGCAGTGACTGGAGCATTGAGAGAGTACATTACCAGGGGTCTGGGTTTGATGACCCCCTTCACTTTAATAAATCACATGTTTAATAATTCACCAAGTTTATACTTTCCTTATTAATCAACAAATTCTCCATAATGCAAATCACAAATGGGTTTTCTCATAGTTATGTAATTTCCTTTTAAAAATGTGAAATGTTACATTTATAAATCTTCAGATGCTTTGTTTTGACACTCGCAGATAAACTAATGCATATTAATCATCCTTCATGTTTTTCCAACTTGAATAAAGTTTACCTTTAGAATATTTTATGAGTTTATTAGTCAAATTAAATTACTACCAGTTCATTCATCAGTAGATTGTGAATTACAGGGGGGTCAACATTTTTTTTTCAGTAAATATATTCTCATTGAGGCCATTCACATGAAATTTTCACCAGACATCAGTATTAACTCCAGATATCCAGAAATATAAAGAATTCACAACATTAAATCCATAAATAAAGTTATGTGTAATAAAGTGGAATGACACAGGAAAAAAGTATTGAACAAGAAAAAGCAGTTCTCCAAGGCAAGGAACCAGCTGAAATCCATAAGTAATTATACCCCCCATCAGTGCAAATTCATATCAGCTGGGATAGTAAATTGATGGTCTATAATATATATATATATATATATATATATATATATATATAATATACTAGTTCTCGATAGTTTGTTCTCGGTACTTGTCTAGGCGGTCTCTCATCTGTAATACATACTGAAGAATGCCTTGCTCACCTGCTGCAGATGTTGTAGGGGCTTCCCAGCTCTTCCTCCGCAGATCTAGTGGAATCTGGACAGAGCATCTGTACAATTAAAACAATTAAAAAGTGAAAACCCTGTTGATGCTTGGAGTACCTTTCTATATGCAAACAACATGAACGTTGTTAAAATTTAGTAACTGAATGTTCCTGACAAGCGGAGTGGACAGAATAATAGTAATGGGATTACTTAAATTGCGAGAGCAATAGGCCTGTGAATCTCATATCCAATACCAATCTGGCATAAACAGTGACCCTATCCTGCCAGGGTGGAGAAGCAAACATGGTAGGGTGCTGCAATAGCAGCTGGAAGTATATTCTCCTAGAATAACTAAGCATGAAGAGACTGGTAGGGCCCCTAAATCCTCCTCCCCTATATGATGAACACAGACTGGGTAAGGCTTATGAGGCTTGTTCACAGTGATATGAGCTAGGGGTGGTCCAACATTACGTGAAAGAGAACCGTTGGTATATGACAATGCCATGTGAAAAAAATGAAGAATGGGTGGCATTCAAAGAACGATTGTTGAGAAATTCCCCTTTCTCCATCGATAGAGATTAACACATCCTTTTGATGAGAGTAACATTAATCATAGAACTAAGGGAATGCAGGGAAAAGGGGTTGTCTACTGAGGATGGCAGCACAGTACATATATAACAGTGAGTTGAGATGTTATGCTGGTGAGCAGTAAGATTAGCATATTGCCAAAAGGTGTTATGGGAGTACAGGTGAAGTCCTGTGGTTAGTGTTGGAGCCAGGAGATACAGAGCCATAGGTGCTATCAAGACTAGATAATAGAGGAGTGGTTTCATTGGGAGGATCAATTTGTATTTGTTTCCAAGTCTAATACAATAAAATGTGTATGTGTTAAGTTAAGACGAGAAGAGGCCTCCTAGGGGCTGATTGATTGTGAATTTTCTCCTGTGTAGGGTGAGTTTGTTCTAGTTGGGCACCGTTTCAGTCTACTGGTGTGGATCCACTAGGGTTGAGAGTCAGTGAGTATGGTCGTGCGAATGACACTTATCACCCTTGTGGGAAGTCCAAAGGCAGCTTCTCCAGCTTTCCTGGGGTTGAGGCTTTTCACCAGTGCTGCATCACCTGGGAGAAAGGGGTGAGTAGGTTTCTCTGTAGGTAAAGGGAGAGAAGAAGAAACATTAACATGCACACTGATTCATTTTTCAATTAAGGCTTGCGTATAATCGCCAATAATCATGTCCATGTCTCCTGTAAAAGAAACACCAGGGTTACCTTTAGTCCACGAGGTTCGAAATAGTCTGCCCATTATGATTTCAAAAGGAGATAATTGAGACTTTGGATGTGGCGTCATTCAAATCTCACAGAACAGCAGGGAGTAAGTCTGCCCAATTTCTATCTGTTGCAATTCAATTAAATTCAATTTTAATTGTATATCGCTTTTTACAATGGTCATTGTCTCAAAGCAGCTTTACAGAAATCTATAAACATGGGATACAGATTTTAAATGTGTGAATTTATCCCAATTGAGCATGCTGGTGGCGACGGTGGTGAGGAAAAGCTCCCTAAGATGTTAAGAGGAAGAAACCTTGAGAGGAACCAGACTCAGAAGGGAACCCGTCCTCATCTGGGTAACAACGGATAGTGTGAAAGTAAAAGAAAGTTCATTATGGTTTTTATATGAAGTCTGTTTGTTGAACTAGTCCACTGTTCAAAGGAGACCTGAGTGTAAAACTGTATGTAGTAATTGCAGTCCTGGGGCCTTAGAAGCAACCGTAGTCCCAGCAACCGCAGTGAGAATGTCCATGTGGAATTGGAGTAGATGAGAGCTCCATCCAGAGGTAGGGCATCAGAACGGATCAGGATCACTAGCTATCTCCATAAAATTATGTGTGGCTCGACAGAAGGAGAGAGGGACGTAAAGAGAGGGAGAGATTGTTATGTAAGACAGTGCTTTGCGTAAAAGAAAGTCTACTCATGGTAAGCTTGAGTAAACCAATACGTTTTAAGACTAGACTTAAACACTGAGACTGTGTCTGAGTCCCGAACACTAATTGGAAGGTTGTTCCATAACTGTGGGGCTTTGTAAGAGAAAGCTCTTCCCCCTGCTGTAGCCTTCGCTATTCGAGGTACTGACAAATAGCCTGCACCTTTTGATCTTTCCATCATTGCCTTAGTAAGTCTGTCCTTAATTGTGTGATTTTTTTCATTCAACAATACCGGAGCTTTGAGGATGGTATGGTATGTGATAGTTCCAGTTGATGCTAAGGTATTTTGCAAAGCTTTTGGCACGAACGGAGTGCCGGTATCGTTGTCGATCGATTGTGGGATGCCATATCATGGTATTATTTCTTTGGCAAGGATCTTAACTACTGTTGTGCCCAATTTCCCAAAAAAGTGAACACTTCCAAGTTTTAAAGTCAAATACTTACATCAGCTTGTGGATGACGCAAAACACAAAGAACCATGAGTGAGAAAAGAAAGGGTCCAAGTTTATTGTTCACCAACATGAGATCCACACAGTGAAACATCCCAAAGTGATCTGAATTCCTTTTAGTCTGGGCTTCCTTTTTATACAGTTTGCTATCCCTTGGGTCTGCCCCCTAATTAGCCCTTTTCCAATATGTATGAGTTTTAGTTTATTCCTTTCCCAATATGTTTATAGTTAGCATTTTCCCAGCCCAATATGTTTTCGTTTCAGACTTTCCCAAGCCCTATATGTTTATGTTTCAGGTTTTTCTCATGCCCTTAAGTTCCCGTTTTGTTTTTTTCCACTCCCTTAAGTTTGACTGTTTTCAATTTCCCTTTTTTGAAAAACCTCATCAGCTCCCTAGGGCATTATTATTTTGGACATCAACGAGTGAGGGCCTTGACCTTTTTCTTCAATCTCCCAATGCTTTTCACTATGGGTGAGTGCATACATTTAACTTGTTTTCTGCAATCATCGCTATTGTCTTCTTCTTATCATTATCGTTATATGTCTAGCATGTAAGTGAGTGTTAGTAACTTATTCTTCTATTCCTTATATGTAATCCTGTGTGTGTTGTAGCACTTCATGTAATGCCTAAGCCAGAGTGGCTTCCTCTATGTGTGGTAGAGTGTAACCCTATTTTTTTTGTTTACTTTCTCAGCAAGGCAGCATACTTTTCTCCCTCCTTCCTTCCAGGACACAGGCCTGGACCTAAATACACGCTATCAATTAGCACCCCCACCCCCCCCCCTCCCGCCCACGATAACCTGTTGCGCAATTGTTTCATCCTCGCTTAATTCAGTGAGAATTGTTTCATTCTCGCTTAATTTGGAGTTGGTGTCGCTTAATTCGGTGAGATGCACCTCCCCCTATGAGGCGGTGATACACTGAGACGGGTCAAGGTGGCAGCTCAGTCCCCAAAAAGCAGCCAAGAAAGCCAGGAGGGAAGGTGTGGGGGAAAACCAGAGTTATGTACGTGTTCCTCCTGAAGGGCTTTCAGGTGATCTAAGACGTGAGTGAGGGCACCATGGGCCCTTGAGTGTAAGGGAATGGCGGCACAGCATTCGGGGCCAATCATAGTGCACACCCCCTCCTCTGGAGCATGCATCTGACCAAGAACAATCCAATTCTGAGCTGCCATGAGAGATGTCACTTTGTCACCTGGCTACACCAATCTTTCTGGAGCCATGTTCTCATCCCTGTGGATTGCTTCCCGTACCTGCGAATACAATTCTCTGTGTATCTGGGTTAAACTGCATATGTATTCCTGCATCTTGTCTTCTAACTGCTCCAGGAGTGGCCCTTTATAGGGGCCATGGGTAAATGCCATTGGAATGGGGCAGCCTGTGAGCATCTCATGCGGGGTCAAGTGAGTAATGCGGTTAGTCTGTGAACACATCTTCATCAGGCCCAATGGCAAGGCCTGTACCCAATTTAAATGGGAACTCTCACAAATTTTCATTAGTTTACTCTTTATTACCCCATTTGCCCATTATACCTTATATTATTTATGTATACCTACATTATTCCTTGCGACTGGGGGTGGTACACTCATCCCAACCTGTGGTCCATGCACAACGCCTTTGCAATCGCCTCGATTGTTTTATTTACTAAGTTCGTGCCATTTTCTGAACTTAAATAATCTGGGATGCCAAACCTTGGTATAACTTCAATACAGAGAAATTTGGCTACTGTCTCTGCGTCTTCCCTTTCCGTAGCTGTGGCCTCAACCCATCGACTAAACAAGTCTTCTACTACCAAAATTTACCGTTTCTTCCCTTTCCTATTTTCGGCCACCATTTCCACATAGTCCATTATTAGATGCCGGAAGGGCCCCATTGGTTCTGGTATATGTCCAACAGTGGCAGTAGTTTTTTCTGACATTATTTTTGATACATTTCACAGTTATTAAGGGCATGATCAACTGCACTAGCCCAATACGGTGACCACCAGTCTTTGCAAATTTTCTGGTTGACTTCAGCTCTATGGGTATGGTCTAGACCATGAGCGTCTTTGATTAGCATTGGAAGAAAACTTGCTGGGGCCACACACAGCTCTTCAACACTACGCCACAGCCCCGTACCCTTTTCCTTAGTTGTGCCCCGCTTTATCCATGTTGATATCTCTATTACCCCTGCCATATTTTGCAACTCTACAATGTGGGTCGAATTTGTCTCTTGGGGATGACGATCTGTTACCTCCCCCAAGTTAGTCAGTGCCATCATCTGAGTGGGACCTATGGCAGCCTTTTTAGCTGCCTCGTTGGTGACTGTGTTACCCCTAGTAACGAAAGAATCATCAGTCTTGTGTGCTTTACATTTGACTATGGCTAACTTAGTGGGTAGTGACATCGCGTGTAGTAAGTCCGAAATAGCTGCCCCATGTGTTATGGTTGAGCTATCAGTCCGTTGAAACCCGCTCTGTGCCCAGATCTGCCCGAACACGTGACAGACCCCGTGAGCGTATGCAGAGTCTGTATAGATTGTACACCTTTTGCCATTCCCTAATTTACACGCTGCCATCAACACCATTATCTCGGCTAGCTGAGCAGAACAGGGTTGGGGGAGGGGAACACTCATCACCTCTTCAAAAGTTAACGGTTTACTTTTAGTTTCAATTACTGCATATCCTGCTTTGTTGCCTGTATCAGTATGGAAGCAGGACCCGTCTACAAAAAATGTGTATTGGGCATCTGTTAGAGGTTGATTCTCCAGATCAACTTGCACTTTTAGAAATTTTTCTGAATCTGACACACACTCACGGGAGTGCCGTTGAAAGGAGTTACCACCTTGTCTGCCGGGGTGACTGTGGTACAACTCTCAATGGTGAATTCTGGTACCCATAATATAGAATCATACCCCGTGTGACGAGAATTGGTTACGACGAACATTTGACTTGTCAGAAGTGCGTGTAACGCATGTGTGTTGTACAGTGTTACAGAATGTCCCATCGTAATCGTGGATGCTTTCTGGTATGCAAATGCTGCGGCTGCCAACAAGTGATAACAGGGAGGCATTCCCTTCTCTACATTATCGAGCACGGTACTATAATATACTACTGCCTTCTTGCCCATACCATGTTGTTGCTGTGTTAAAACTGCTGAGGCATGTCCCCATTTCTCAGAGACATATAAGTGAAAGGGCTTACTGTAATCTGGGTTAGCTAAAGCTGGCACAGTCATTAGTGCACTTTTTCGGTTCAAAGTTCTCTGCGACCATGAGAGAGACATGGGGAGCTGCATTTTCTTCCTGATATAACTCCCAGACGCAATTCTGTCTGGGAGTTTTATCATGGCGGCTATGCCTTGTGGGCTGCTTAGTATGTCCACTGTTTTAATGTCCATCACCTGCCCCTGTTCCATTTCTTCCCACATCTGGGCGAATTCCTGGTCTTCTCCCCTTTTGTCATACTTTAGGGTACAGTGCAGAGGGTTGTCAGTCTCATGGCAGTCGGGACGTATGTATTGTAGCCATGGTCTACATTCCACATATTTTTCCCACAATTCTGACTGGCGCAGATCAGACAGTTCCAACCAGTATACCATGTCTGTGGCAGGGAGCTTAGCTTTAGGTTCATGCAGGAGAAGGTATTGCATTGCTATGGGTTTAGGGAATGTTACCCACAGTCCTGTTGCTTTGCATTATATTGGTGCCCCTAGTTTGCATAGGGTGTCTCGTCCCAATAAATTGACTGGTGCTCTGTGTAAATACAACAGTGGAGCCTGTATGGTCACGCCATCTAATGTGAGTTCTTGAGGTTCCGTGAATCATAAGGTTTGTACTTTTCCTGAGAAGCCCATGGTTTGAATTGCCTTACGGGTGAGGGGGAGCTGCGAGCCTTCTATCCCACTGCTTGAGTACTTGGCTCCTGTGTCGATCATGAAAGGTATTTTCAACTTATTTTTTCAACCGTCACTGTGACTGTTGATTCTTGTTCTGGGTGCAGTGTGGTGACATACTGCATCAGCTCCCCCCCAGGCTTCTCTAGGTCTCCTCAACTTTGATTGGGGTTCAGTCCCTCGTATGGGCCATAGATAGGGCCTCCTGGGGGCACTGGGGACTGCCATTGTGGGTGTATTCCGTGATTTTCCAGCATTGGATTCGGGGCTGTCTGTCCTAGTATTTGACCTTTTATCTCCACTCTGTCCACTCGGTCCCCCCATGTTGGTCTTATGGCATATGGGCAGTTTCTCCTCAGGTGATTTGGATCGCCACATCCCCAGCATCCTCTTCCTCTGCCAAAATATGGGGGCCCTTGCCCTTGGTTCATGTACCCCTGCTGTACTGCGGTCCAGGGTTATACATATAGTCATCTGGAGCTGGTTGCATCATTGCTGGGACTTGTGCTACTTGCATTTGTGGCTGGACTTGGGTAGCAGGTGGTTGCGCCGGGGGTAAGGGGGGGTTGGGGGGGGGGGGTGTGGCAGCTGGTTGTGAGGTTACCATGCAGCTTGTTTGACACTTTTTTCTTTTTTCTTTTTTCCTCTTATTTAGTCCTGGCTATCTCTCACAACTGTGCCTTATAAAGTTGTGTCATCAATGCTTCGGTAGCTTCCTTGGTCTCCTTTTTTTGTTTTCTGTGTTGTTCCTCATGATGGATTGCGTGAACCATAAACGAGTTCCGTTCCATTCCATTGAGCTCATGCCAACTACTTCTTCCAGTCTTTTCTGCACCTCTTCTGGGAGGACTTTCTTCAACAACATCTTTAACAGGCCCCTGCTGGCTGCAGATTCATCCCATTTTGCACCTGTCTCATCTCTCCATTTGTCTTGAAAGTCTTGCACAAACTTGGTTATGTTCTCATCTTCTTTTAGCTTGACAGTTTCCAGCTTGCCTGGATCCATGTTTGTGGGATACATGTCTCTTACAGCATCCCATATCTCCTGTCGGCACATTTCAAATGGGATGGGATCTTCCATGGGATCTTTCATTAATGTTTCGTGACCCGCTGTACTGATGATTTCTTCAATCCGACCCTTGCCCACTGTGTGGCAGAGTATGGCCTTTATGTCTCCAATCGCCAAATGTTGGCCTGCCATTTTTTCTTCAAATTGAGTGATCCATTTCTGTCCCCCTTCACACATGTTGGGTAGCCATTGAATTACACCAGTCAGGTCCATAAAACTCCAGGGTGCATATTGCAGTGCTTTTCCCTTTACTATCAGGGGATACTGTGTGGTGGGGTAGAGGTGTGTGGTGTAGTCGGGGTCAGCAGTGAAGATCCTTACACTTTTCCTCTGGGCCTCTTTCTGACTGTACTGTAACTTGGCTGGGGTTCACAGTTGTTTTCTGTCTCGCAGTTTCATTGTGGAACTTTGCTCCCCTTCTCTTTTTCCTCTTCACCCTTGCTTTCTTCTTCATCCCTGCTTAGCTCCATATCCGAACTTGTGCTTCTCGACTCCTTTCCCTTCTCTCCCGGGTGGCGGTGTAAGGCTTTCACTTTGTCCAGGACCTTGGATGTATCTCTTATTGACTCCAACTGTTCTGTTGAGGTATGGTTTAATGTCTCCTCCATGTCATCTGGTCTCATTATCCTTTCCATTTGCATCGAGTTTACTTGTCGTACGTTCTGTGCTGCTTCCCAGGTCCTGGTCACAAGCTCCTCCAGTCTTCTCATTTCACCCTCTTTGTCCACTGCCAAGTTTTCCAGTTGTCGCACCCTTTCTGTCAGTACTTCTCCTTCCTCAGATGGGTAAGGGGTAATCGTTACATCTCCTTCCAGGTGAACTGTTTGTCCTTGTTCTCTCCCTACCCCATGTTCCTCTTCCTCTCCCTCTTTCACTGTTGCGTGATGTTCCTCTTGGTTGCAGAATTCTTGTCTAACCTCATTTCCTATCATGCCTGCTTGATCCCATATGATGAGGTCAAGTTCATTCGCTGGCTCTTTTTTCTTGGTTTTCAAATCTGAGGGGCCCTTTTGTGTAGCTTGTGTTACATGCCGGTTTTCTGTCTTTCTTCTTACCATTGGTGTACTAGTGTATTGATACTGTGGGTATTTTCTCCAATAGTCCTGCATGCACTTGTTCACTTGCCTGCTGTCCACATCCGGTAGCCCGATCACATCATCTCATTCTATTATTGGATTATCTTCTTTGGAGTGCTCTCTCTCCTCCTCTTCTTCTGTATTTTCTTCTTCCTCATGTCTTCTTTCCACAGGTTTTCGGAAGCCTTTGAATGTTCGCTTAACTTCCACTTCAGTAGGTATCCATTCTCCTTCCTCTGATGTCCGCAGCATGTATATTCCTGCTGCCAGGGTGCGCGTTCGGGGTTTTGCTTGTGGAAGATACCATGGGTCATATGGGGTTGGTGGCCCCGGCTCCAATAATTTCTCACATGGTGGCATGGTTCCCTTTATCTCATCTTCTCTTCCTTTCTCTTCTACTACTTTCCCTTTGTCATTATTCACTTCCTTGCCTCTTTCTACTTGTTCTTTCTCCTGATCCTCTTTTTTCTTTCTTGCTACCTCCGCACGCTCTTTCTGTACTCTATCCCTTTCCCTTCTTTCTCTTCCCTCTACTTCAAACCATTCCACTATTTCTTTCTTTTTCCCTAGCTTTGTCCATGCCTCTTTCCCTCTTTTTTGCCAAACTGTGAGTCTTTCCTTCATTTTTATACACAGTTATTTATCAAAAGTTCCCACCTTGGGCCATTTCAACTCCCCACTCATTCTTTCGCTCCATTTTTTGCGGTAATGTTTAACGTCTTTTTCATTTTCTTTGTGCTTTTCAATAATGATCGCTATTGGATTTACTCCTGTTTTTCCAGCTGCCATTCTGCTTTAGTAAAAATATGTTTGCGTGTATTATTTTGTCAACTTCTCTCAGCCTGTATCTCACAATCCCCAGCCCTCTGTAAATAGGAAAACACTCTTAGTGAGTCTCCCTCCCTCTATTTTGGGTGTGCCTTTCTTTCTGTTTATGAATATTTTCACAACCAAAATGCTTTTCCCCTTACCGTGTCCTTTTGTATTGCCTTTCCCACACCAGGCACTGCCTCTTAGTTTTCTTGTAATGTGGCGATGGGTTTTATGGGTTTCCTCTCCCCTCTTGTACTTGGCCCATCTTTCCCTATGGGCTTACAATATTTATTTATTACTTATTGGTTATCTTATTGTCTCACACTTTAAACATCTATGATTCACACTACTTTTTCTCCACGGATGGTTCCATGTCCTCCCGCGCTCCGTCCACTTCCTATATTTATACAGTCATACACACAGTCACTCACACCATTTCTCCATTTATAAAGTCACAGACACACATTTGTTCACACTCTTTCTCTCACACACTCTTACTCACACCCCAGGCATGCTGTCTCACAATGAGTTTTGACCTTTTGTCCTTACCCTGAATACGGTGACCCAAACCTGGGCCCAGGAATTTTCTTTTCCCCTCTATTCAGACTGCTTCTCGGAGCGGTATTAGGGGTCCCCACCAAAGCAGCCCCGCCATTTTGGCCAGCGGTATCTGGGGAGTGAGGCCTCACTTTTCACTTGTCTTCTAAGCAGCCCTGTCTTCTAAGCAGGTCCAAGTTTATTGTTCACCAACATGAGATCCACACAGTGAAACATCCCAAAGTGATCTGAATTCCTTTTAGTCTGGGCTTCCTTTTTATACAGTTTGCTATCCCTTGGGTCTGCCCCCTAATTAGCCCTTTTCCAATATGTATGAGTTTTAGTTTCTTCCTTTCCCAATATGTTTATAGTTAGCATTTTCCCAGCCCAATATGTTTTTGTTTCAGACTTTCCCAAGCCCTATATGTTTATGTTTCAGGTTTTTCTCATGCCCTTAAGTTCCCGTTTTCATTTTTTTCCCACTCCCTTAAGTTTGGCTGTTTTCAATTTCCCTTTTTTAAAAAATCTCATTATCTCCCTAGGGCATTATTATTTTGGCCATCAACGAGTGAGGACCTTGACCTTTTTCTTCAATCTCCCGTTGCTTTTGACTATGGGTGAGTTCATACATTTGACTTGTTTTCTGCAATCATCACTATTGTCTTCTTCTTATCATTATCATTATATGTCTAGCATGTAAGTGAGTGTTAGTAACTTATTCTTCTATTTCTTATATTTCATCCTGTGTGTGTGTGTGTGTGTGTGTGTGTGTGTGTTGTAGCACTTCATGTAATGCCTAAGCCAGAGTGGCTTCCTCTATGTGTGGGAGAGTGTAACCCTATTTTTTTTGTTTACTTTCTCAGCTGGGCAGCACCCCTTTCCCCACGCTCTCCGTATCCTCCATTCCTGTATTCTCCTACGAATTTTTCTCCCATGAGCCCTGTGACCTGACCTATGTTAGCCTCCTTCTGCAATAAACCCCCGTATTTTCCCATGTTTGTCTCCCTTGTGTTTCATTTCTATCGTAATTTTCATCCAGCACTACCATGCTTGCATTTTCTTTAGAGCACGGGAATGCCTCAACCCATTTAGAGAACTTATCAATGATAACGTAGGTTTCGTGTTGATGGCATGTGTGTGAACTCAATTTGCAAGCTATGAAAGGGTACATCAGGTGGAGGTAGTGCGTCATGTTTAGCAGTTTTGCCTTGGACCTTGGCTCTGGCACAAATCAAACAGGCATCCAGGAGTTTTGCGTTTTTTACAACATTTGAGATACAAAATTGGTCAGTAATACTTCTGATCACCCCTTTTTGTGCGACATGAGAAATACAGTGAAAGTGGCACACAAGGAAAAGGAGAACAGAGTGTGGAAGGGCCACACGACCTCATGGGCAGGGAATAATGCCATCCTACCTGGGTGTACAACCCTCCGTGTGCCAAAAAGGATAAGTCAGCCTGTGTACCAGAAGTTTGCAAAAACACGATGTCAACATCACAGGGGGTGTATGCATGTGAGAAGAATGAAAATACAGTGGCGTCATGGACATGAGGAGAGGGTGGGCCCTCTTTGGCAGCCCACTTAGCCACCTCGTCTGCCAAACAATTGCCCATAGCAGAATCTGAATCACCAGGGTCATGACCACAAACCTTAACGACAGTGAGTTGCTTGGGAAGCAGAGAGGCTTCCAAGAGGTCAGACACCAGTGTAGCATGTGAGATAGGTTTACCGTCAGCAGCATTAAAGCCTCGTGCATGCCATATCCTACCAAAGTCATGGGCCACCCAAATGCATATTTAGAATCAGTGTAAATAGTCACCATTTGATCACGAAAGAGACGACATGCTCTTGTGAGGGCTACCAGCTCTGCAGCTTGGGCAGATTTAAAAGAAATTGAGAGAGCTTCATGAACAGACTGCGTAACCACATAAGGTGATGTTGTCATTGCATTTTGAGCATGAGCCATTGACTTAAATGTAAATCCCACCCTCTAAGGGATGCTGAGAGAGATCAGAACGAAGAGAGGACATCTCAGAAATGTGCACAAGACAATCATGTTCTAACCAGGCATCAGAAGGCTGGTCTGAGCCACAGAAACGAATTAGTCTGTGTAGTAAGACAGTGGGACTGTTCGAGGCAGTCACAGGCTTAATGGTAAAGTTGTGTGTCGCGCAGAGAATGGCTTCATATCTAGAACGACTGTAAGAGCCATTATGTTGTATTCAATGTCAGGTTGTAATTTCATTGTTTAACACTGGGGGAGTGTGGGTCTAATTGTTATATAGGTAGAGAGTAAATGAATGGAGGTAATGGAGGGAAGCACAACCATTTTTGACCTTGTCAGGACATGTGCAAGTGGAAGCAAGCTGGTGGGATGTGTTTGTGCATTGGAACTGCATGTTTAAAAGGACATCTATGATTTGTGATAAAAAAAAAGTGGATAAAAGCAGTACTAGACTGGAAGCGTGCCTTTTCACACGTCAGAAACAACCCTACAACACCTCTATGTGACAAGATGGTCATTTCTCACTACAACAATGTTGAGCTGTCATATGTTGCGGTTGGATGTTGTTCAGGATAGCAATAACCTTATGTGACGCATGTAAAACAAGGGAATATGAAAGTACTACCTTTTCAGCATCCGAGATGAGCAGAGCAGAGGCAGCCACGGCCCTCAAACAGGCTAATGTGCCCTGGTATCACAGGGTCAATAGATTTGGACAAAGAGGCTAATGGACGATAACTCCCACCATGCTTCTGGGCCAGGACCCCCTGTTCAGCCATGTTCCCATCCTCAGAAATGTATAAATGAAAATGCGAGTTGTAATCTGGCAGATCTAGAGCTGGAGCAGAGCTCAGAGACTGCTTCAAGTAGCAGAAAGAGTGTATCATCTTTCTAGTCCATTCGATGGTGTCAGGCTGTCCTTTGACAATAATTAATGAGTCCAAGAAAACTGAGCATGCCTTGCTGTGTCTTGGGTGGAGAAACATCAATAATGGCTCTCAGGCAGTCAGAGGAGAAGCGCCATTCACCTTGGCTGATGAGGAATCCCAGATAATGTACCAGAGGCAGGCAGAACTGGAGTTTTGAGAGGGCTCCTTGAATCCACAGTGAGCAAGGTGTGCTAGGAGAGCCAGTGAGCCCTGTGTACATATAGAGCTGTCCACAGCAGAGGGAAGAATATTGTCAGCATACTGCAGCAGGGCACAATCATCAGGGAGGACCAGAGAGGAGAGGGCTGAGTGCACAGTGGAAGAGAACACAGCTGGAGAGTCAATGAACCCCTTAGGTAGGCAGGTCCAGGTGTATTGTTACTGTTAAATGTAAAACGTGTGCTCACTCACAGGGACACTGAAAAAAGCACTGCATAGATCAACAACAGTGAAATAGGCATGGTTATGCGGAATCAAGGACAGTACTGAACATACGTCAGGTACCAACAGGCTAATAGGTATCACCAGATCATTAATGCGTCTGAGATCTTGTGTGAAGCACCATCCCTTACCGTTAGGCTTTCTCACTGGGTTGACAGGAGTATTGTAAGGGGATGAAGTGAGAACGAATAATCTCACCCACACCCACACCCTTCCTTCTCAGGGGAGAGTGGGTATTGTTTACAGTACACAGGCATGGGTGAGTGTAATTTAGCAATGTAGGGACCACCTGTATATGTCCCCTCTCTTGGCATGTGTCGCCCACAGCGTGTGTGGAATGTCGACAAGGGCAACAGGAATTACCAGGTTGTCATGTGGCTCAGGAGAAACAACGGAGGAAAACGACAAATTGGATAGAGTGCACAGAATGAAACAGCCCTGCTCAAAAGAGAGAGAACAACACAGTTATACAAAACATTGCGGCCTAAAAGGTTAAATGGTGAAGATGGAATGACAACATATTTATGGTAAAACATAATATTAGGATCATCAAGGTTGGTGACTTGGAGAGGGAATGTCTTATGACAGGTAACAGGAACCCCATCTATTTCCACAGAGTTAATGCTAGTACTCAACACGTGCCCACAATACTGTTTCCCAAATGAGGTACATGTAGCTCCAGTATCTACCATAAAGGGGTACACCCTATCTGCAACACACAAAAGGACAATAAGTAGTGACTGTGGGTTGTTAGACAAAATTAAAGAAAGCATGAAGGGGTTCTCTGAATTCTGTGGGCAACTCTATGGTTGAAAGTCCACTGGGAAGGGTAGTTCCCATTTGGGATGGTATTCCGAGACTGTTCGGTTTGTTGAATTTGAGGAATGGAAACCTGTCCGCTAGAAGTGGGGAGAGATTGGAGGTCATGTTGTTTCTGATGGCATTCCCAGTGTCCTGGAGTGTTACAATAACGGCAATTACATGGCCGTCTGTTACCTATATGGCATTTATGTTGGCCTGAGGGTCGAAACGAGCCATTGTGAATGTTAGATGCCATTATTATAAAATGGTATGGTCCCCACATAGAGGCAAACGTGAGTTATTCTCCCACTAGTTCTGAAAGCGAATTAGGAAAGAGCTAGGAGATTCATTTACCTGCTGTTTAGTGTTACTGCATGTGAGATATCCTGTTTACCTCATGATCTTTGTTGCAAGAAGGTATACAGTTCATTATAAAAATTTGTAAGATTACCTCAATCATACTCATATGAGTCAGCCTGTGTACCTCTGCCCTGGATCTCATCATGAGCTAAACCAAGTGTGGGAACGTCTGCTATTAGAAGTTCCTTTGTAGTGTAGTGACCAAGGACCTTCAATAAAATACAGCGAAAATCGGGACCAGTTAACTGAGCGTATCTAGTTTGATGTTTAAGAGAGTCGACAAAGTGACCAGGTTTATCTGTTGAAGGTAGAGCATCACAAATGGCCTTTATTTCAGTAACACTCGGTGGCTTCATTGTGAAACACTTAATAGTCTGGACGAAAGGTCAGAGTTATGAGATTTAGAAGCTGTGAGGGTAGTGGAGTCAGCTGTGTTTCCTGAATAAGAGTTAGTATGAGTGCTATCGAGCAGATGTTGCACTTCCGGTTGTGGTTTAACTATTGAGGTTGTGGCTGACGGTCGTTGTGTTGACGAGTTATAGGACGGTCGTGCTGTTGGTGTAGGAATGGAGGGACATGCCAATATGATGTTATTTTTAGAATTTCTCACCGTGGGTCATGTGAAGTTTTTAATGTTCGATTTGCCTTTGTTTTTACAACCGAACTGCTTGTCCCAATTAGGTTTCTGGTCCATTCATTTATGTAGTGCATGCGTCATGTAATCATAATCCCACTGAGAGTCCCCATACTGTTATTATATCTAGCTGTATTTAAATAATCCTCATTAAAGGATCCCTCTCTAGGATAAGGACGCCATTGAACAGAACCTGTAGTCCATCCTGCCAAATTGTCAACCAAAGGTTGAACAAAGATACCAAATCCCCGATTATACATCCACTCATTAGGAGTGATCACTGATTTAGACTGACCACTTCCACCCATGTCTAATGATTTACACACAGAACAATTAAGACACAACTAAGACAGCAGGAAGGTGCAGCGTGGTGGTAAAGTATGTTCAAACAGTAAGAGTAACAGAGGAAAAAAAATAAAACAATATAGCGGCCGGCATCAAATAACTATTTATATTTACATTTACATTTATTCATTTAGGAGACACTTTTATCCAAAGCGACTTACAAATGAGGAAATACAAGCAAAGCGATACATCAAGCGGAGAACAATACAAGTAGTGTTACCATGCAAGATTTATAATTGAGTTCTAGAGAAGCAAAGTGTGCAGAGTAAAGGTGTATTCCACTTCCTTTCACAGAGCTGAATTTGATGACGGACCAAAAACTGAGTCTGATGGAGCTCCTTCATGTCTGTTTTAAGGAGATATAAGAAACAGACATTTCCAGCTTTAAAAAGGTTTTATTTATCTTTGATGGCTTGGATGAGTGTTGTTTCTCTCCTGATTTCCAGAACTCAGTGAGAGTGTGTGATGTGACAGAGTCAGCCTCAGTGGATGTGTTGCTGACAAACCTGATCAAAAGGAATCTGCTTCCCTCTGCTCTCATCTGGATCACCTCCTGACCAGCAGCAGCTGATCAAATCCCCTCTGAGTGTGTCGATCGAGTGACAGATGTATGAGGGTTCAATGACCCACAGAAGGTGGAGTACTTCAGGAAGATGATCAGTGATCCAAGTCTGGCCAATAACATCATCACACACCCGAAGTCATTAAGAAGCCTCTACATCATGTGCCATATCCCAGTCTTCTGCTGGATCTCAGCCACTCTTCTAGAGAGAATGTTGGGGAAGCAGAGAGTGGAGAGATCCCCAAGACTCTGGCTCAAATATTCACACAATTCCTCATCATTCAGACAAACATCATAAGAGAAAAGTACTCAAAGTAGCTGGAGAGTGGTAAAGAATTGATCAAGGGGAGAGATATGATGCCTGGTTATAGGTTGATTGAACTTACTCCTCACAGGTGTTCTGGAACCAGAAAACTCTTAGTAAGCAAGGTTTAGGTTAATCAACCTAGAATTCAGGGATTATGTGATGGAAAGTTAACCTTGCTTTCTGGAACACCCTGATGACTGGTCATGTGTGATGACTGTTGGTGAGTGAAGCTCATTTAGAGCTGAAGTTTAAGGTTGCAGGACTTACGACTCAACAGGTGCACTCTCTCTCTCGCACACACACTTTAATATTTTGTAGCAGTTAGATTTCTTGGTGAGTAAAGATGAAAAAAGCTCATCAATGTTAACTTTATGTTAAATGGACCTTATGAACCTCACACCATCTGTTAGCTTGATGATAGTACAGTTAGATTCAGGACTCCAGAACATTCATATGTATTATAATTAAAAAATGTTATGACTGGTTAGAGAGAAATAGTTTGTATATATTGTAACATTATTTTTGACAGGTCTAGGTCAAAGGTCAAAAAGATACATATTCTTATTCTCTATATCTACGTCAAAGGTCATGATCATAAAATATATTTATAGTTATGTTAAATCGGGATCACATACATTCCTGACACAAACGTTACCATACATGGTGTGGCCATGTGTATTCCAGACACCCACACACGTTGCACACATGTTCTTTCTTTTCACATAGAATATGAAACACTGTGAGGTAGGTCATAAAAATATATATAGTTATGTTAAATCTGGATCACATACATTCCTGACACAAACGTTACCATACATGGTACGGCCATGTATATTCCACACACACACACACGTTGCACACATGCTCTTTCTAACACTCTGAGGCAGGTCATAAAAATATATATAGTTATGTTAAATCTGGATCACATACATTCCTGACACAAACGTTACCATACATGGTACGGCCATATGTATTCTAGACACCCACACACGTTGCACACATGTTCTTTCTAACACTCTGAGGTAGGTCATAAAAATATATATAGTTATGTTAAATCCGGATCACATACATTCCTGACACAAACGTTACCATACATGGTAAGGCCATATGTATTCTAGACACCCACACACGTTGCACACATGTTCTTTCTAACACTCTGAGGTAGGTCATAAAAATATATATAGTTATGTTAAATCGGGTTCCCATCCATTCCTGACACAAATGTTACCATACATGGTACGGCCATGTGTATTCCAGACACCCACACACGTTGCACACATGTTCTTTCTAACACTCTGAGGTAGGTCATAAAATATATATATAGTTCTGTTAAATCCAGATCACATCCATTCCTGACACAAATATTACCATACATGGTATGGCCATGTGTATAACACATCCAAACAAAAATATGACACACACACACACACACACACATCCAAACAAAAATATGACACACACACAAACACACTTTCTTTTCAAATTATTTAAAAGGAATTTAAGTGTTATGTACTAAATTACCATAATTATGAACACAAGTTGTTAAGTTGACAATCATTTTTAAAATTACATTGCTCCATTTAGATTGTCTGCAGTAGAATGCTTTTAAAGTCTTTTAAACCAGGAAAAATGACTGCCTTTAAGTTGTATAACAATAGTAAGTAAAATAGAGTGTGATTTACATTACAAATCTCATACATAACATCTCTGCAGGATTTATAGACATTAAAGCACTGAATGAAATGAGCAATATAGACAAAAAAGAAACACTCTGTGTCTACTACTTTTATCTCTCTCATAGAACTATCCACAGTCCAAAGGCTGTGGAGCTAGAAGGCTACATGTGCGAATGAAAAAAGATTTAAAAAATACAATAAAAAATGTATCAATACATGAAATCAGATTACACAATGTAGTTGAGGTTTATATGAATAAGCAGAAATGTAATCATGCTTATCTTTCCTATAGCACAAATGAAAAGCCCTCTCTAGATGAGCAGATTTGTCAAATGAAACTTTTTTCGTTCTTATCCATTGCTACCGTAAACTAAAGAGTAGATGTTCAAATTACACTGCTAAATATGACTAGCATTAGCTACGTGTAGTAGTGCAAAATAGTCCATCAAATGTATTAGCGGGTGTAGCTTATACACGAGTCCACTATTGGTCATATCACAATTGAGAATATGCCCCAAATTCATTGCTTTAGTAGAATTTAATTGTAAGTGAAACGATACTCACATTGTAATGTCCTTAGTATTTGTTCAGTCTACAGGTCCTCTAACACTCTGTTAAATGAATAAATGTAAATGTACTACAACGTCAATTTTGTTTTAAATCAATTAATGCAGAAATTACACACAATATTAAGTTGATGTAATTATCAACATTGTTATGTCAACACAACTCATCAAAATAATGTGTACAACTTTAAATATTTAATTAATTCAATAAATTAGAATTTTTATCTTGCAACCACACATTTTAGATTTAGATTGTGGGGGTTTGTTTTGTACCCTGTCCAGGGTGTACCCCGCCTTGTGCCCGATGCTCCCTGGGATAGGCTCCAGGTTCCCCGTGACCCTGAAAAGGAGTAAGCAGTAGAAGATGGCTGGATGGATGGATGGATGGATGAGTTTGTTTTGTGTAACTCCGCTGTTAGAAAATATATGATGGTTGAATGTGAACATAAATGAGCAGAATGTAAGTTTGTGAAATAAATGAAACTTTATTGATTACATTTTTGAGAAAATTGCATGACTTTGAATAAAAATTTACTGAAATAAATACTCTAAAACATTGATATACCCGAAGAAATGTTAAAAAAAGAAAAGAAAAGAAAAAAAAAGTTTTTACATACCTTCTAAATAGGTCCCTTTAGGAGGTAAACGTTTTAAAGACGGTGTTTTATAAGAAATGCGCATATTACAAGCCTTCTAAACATAACCCTTTAGGATGTAAAATGTTTAAAGTCTTGCTTAAAAGAATCGAGAGTTTTGTTTAAACTAGAAGACAAGTTTTTTGGGCAATGTCTTGTAGGCCTATACACACCGTCCTACACATGTGTTTTCCCGTAGTTCTGTAGATAGTGTACATTTTACATTTATGAGCTCTGGTGACAGTGTCTGAAGTGTGTGTGTGTATGTGGGTGTGTGGGTGTGCGTGCGTGTGTGTGGGTGTGTTAGAGAGAGAGAGAGAGAGAGAGAGAGAGAGAGAGAGAGAGAGTCATGTGTTTCCTGGGGGTTTGCTGACCTGAATGCTTACAATGTGTTTATGTTAATGAATTAAGGGACGAGCCGTGTGTTTCAGGGTTTTACGACCCCTACCAATGTGTACATTTGTGGTTTAAGTCAATCTTTGTTTCTGAATTTACTTCTGTGGTAATTATCAGTTTGTGTAACTAATCTATCAGAAAATACTAGACCTGGTGACTGAATGTGGTAGATCTATTAGAATTTTGGACATGTAATGCATGTGTAGCTACCTATGTGTATGATTTATGTGTAATGCTTCTGTCAAGAAATGAACAGACTGAGGTTTGTGAAATAATTGAACTATTTATTGGCTACGTTGTTGAGAAAAACACTTTGATGTGTAAAACATTTCTACAGTCCTTCAAGGCTGTACGATGTCGTTGTTCTCTTTTACTGAAATAAAGGCCAAAACCATCGGTGTTATTCGTTGTGGAGACTGAAGTGACAATATGTCTGAAGAAAATGAAAATATGTATTACATAGCATACCTTCTAAACAGATGGTGTTTTGAAAGAATCGTGCATGTTGTTTAAACCAAAAACAAGATTTCGGAAAATGGTTCGCCAACGAGGATACTTACACAGAACTGTCGCTAAATACATACGCTTTTGTCTATGCTTTGACATCCCATGTCCCCGCTGGCTGATAATTGACTCGTGTACATTTATGACCTCTGGTGACCATGTGTGTGTGTGTGTGTGTGTGTGAGTGAGAGAGAGAGAGAGAGAGAGAGAGAGAGAGGTGTTCTTTTGGGGGTTTTGCTGACCAGAATTCTTACAAATGTGTTTATGTTAACGAATTAAGGGGAGTCGTGTGTCTCAGTGTTTAAATAATGGTTAAGACTTTGTAGTTAAAACACAGATGAAACTCTGCAACTATCTGTGACAAGAAATCCTAATACCCTTAGAAGATTGCTGTGTATTCACAAACAAGTGGACCTGTTGAAATGAGAGAGGACCTGACTTTTGCTCCAAGCAAAAAAACAGAAAAACAAACAAACAAAAAGAATCCCAAGATGTTAGTTTGACAATTTATTCATGAAGGTAATGTAAAGATGTTGTTGTTTAACCCTGAGCAGGGCGTCAACAACTCCAAAGATCGTGTCTTAAGTCCGAGGGTTTAGTTAGGAGGTAGAAAAGCATTTAAAGATGGTGTTTTAAAAGAAATGAGTGTTTCATCCATAATGGTAAAAAAGAAAAATGGCTGTACTCTAATATGAAATAAATCGGTGGAGACACACTGAGTACATTTCTGTTCCACAGTCTATAAGGATCCCCACCCTTCGTGTAGTGTGAAAAATATATACACCCTCCGTGACTACGTTACTTAAGGTTTAAACATTTTTATTTTGTGATGGCAGCAAGACAAAACGGTTGTGCATTGGTATCTGGTGATTTTAGAATTAGGCCCCAACTGTCAAATATGTTTTGTGTATGGCTTCATCAGGCAAAGATCACGATGGTATGGAAGGAGTATACAAGAGTAATTGGGGTGATCTAATGCTTAGGAGTTGTACAGTACTTCAACTCGGGAACATCCCACCATGGCCCTCAGAGAGGCATTATCTAAAGTACATGCATATATAATATAGATCAGATCACCAGTCTGTCTTTACCCACTCCTGATCTGCAGTCAAAATTATTACTGTTTATTTCTTTGTAGGGGTTTATGACATGGAGCAGTCATATACACTACAAGCCAAAGTTATAGTCGAGTTATTTTAAAAGGTTCGGGGGAAAAATAACAGTTCAGGCATATTTCCAACAGAACAGAATATTAGACATTTAGTGTAAACTAGTGTAAAAAAAATTCTCTGAAATATTTCAGTGAAAATATTGGTCCATATTTAATGCATTATATTAGAAATGATAGTACAATCTTTGTTGATCAGTTACCAACTGATACTTTATAACAATTTGTTTAGGAGCATCTGAATCTGGCAAATAACTTTTATTGCATTTAGGCATACAATAAAAGTTAATAAACAAATTAGGAAGAAATGACTTGTACACTACTGCTGCAGATATTAAGTCAAACCATTTTATTCAAACTTCAGCATGATCCATAGAGTAGCAGAAACGTATGACACCTTATGAAAACCATGTGAAGGATTAAGTTGACTCGTCACTTACAGTTACAAAGACATGTCCTTGTGCAGGATCACCTTCGCACCAGCACTGATCCCCTCTTCTCCCATGTCAACGTATAAGAAAAGGCAAAAAGTAATATAAGATATATAAGAATATATTTATAAAATATAACACATTATGAGGAAGAAACATAAAATATTATTTAACAAGGTCTGCCATTCAGCCCTCTTAAGTGTAAGAGCATGTTCAGTATTGTACGACAGTTGGGACAGTAGTTAGCTTTCAGATGTCAGATATAAAACAACTTTTTGAGTCACAGTGCCAAACTACTGGTATAATATTTTGATCCTTCTTTTTCAGCATGAAGGACTGGCATTTATTTAATAGACAGATGGCACAGCCATATACCTGGTCAGAGGATTTAGGAATTTCTTTAAGAAAGGTTCATTGTTTTTGTTCATGTTATCATAGCTTCAGTTTGTATACTTACTTTGGTTAGTGAATTAAACTGTTTTATTAGGTGGTGACAGATTTCGTTAACAGGGAACGATGATAGGTGAAGATTAAGTAGGTATGCGTGTACAAAATAAAACTGTCTATGTATATTTGTCTGTTATGTATCTGTTTAAGCACTACTGTAATAGCGATATAAAGAGAGAGAGAGATACCCATCAACTAATTCATAGAACCCCTCTCTACCTTTTCAAGTTCATTATACATGTTTCTTTTCAAGCATCGTTTTCAGACATTGCAAATCATTAGTCTGAAGGTTAAGGGTTCCTTAGATTTTTGCTTCTTCAGCATCAAAAAAAGTATAAACATTAAACTTATTATTAAACTCAGAAACAATATAACTGTCTGGTTGTGATCAGAATAAAAGGCAACGTGAAAGGTGACTTAATTCCCAATGAGATTTCTCTATGACCTTTCTACAGTATATGCCATTAAGTCCTAGTTTCCAGCCATCATTACAGCACGGGAGAGGAAATCTCGTTCATCAGATGTGTGATGTACGTCTAGACAATCTGATAACAAACTACACACAACATTTATGTTGAGAAAATTCAGCTTGCTCTTTGTTCCCAAATAAAATTGGATCAGATCCATAGTTTACAGCATCTGCCCACATGTAAGGTACATCATAAAAAGTAATAAAATGTATATATATATATATATATATATATATATATAAAAATTGAACATGAAAATGAATCAAGACTGATCTAAATAAACAATAAAGTTCCAATGAACAGTAAATCTACATTTTCTCTTCCTCTTCCTAAATGTTGTGTGTAGTTTGTTATCAGATTGTCTAGACGTATCATTTACTATCATATACGTATACTATCATAGACATATACTATGATTTCTAATATAATGCATTAAATATGGACCAATATTTTCACTGAAATATTTCAGAGAATTTTTTTTACACTAGTTTACACTAAATGTCTAATATTCTGTTCTGTTGGAAATATGCCTGAACTGTTATTTTCCCCCCGAACCTTTTAAAATAACTCGACTGCTTCTATAACTTTGGCTTGTAGTGAATATGACTGCTCCCTGTCATAAACCCCTACAAAGAAATAAACAGTAATAATTTTGACTGCAGATCAGGAGTGGGTAAAGACAGACTGGTGATCTGATCTATATTATATATGCATGTACTTTAGATAATGCCTCTCTGAGGGCCATGGTGGGACGTTCCCGAGTTGAAGTACTGTACAACTCCTAAGCATTAGATCACCCCAATTACTCTTGTATACTCCTTCCATACCATCGTGATCTTTGCCTGATGAAGCCATACACAAAACATATTTGACAGTTGGGGCCTAATTCTAAAATCACCAGATACCAAATGCACAACCGTTTTGTCTTGCTGCCATCACAAAATAAAAATGTTTAAACCTTAAGTAACGTAGTCACGGAGGGTGTATATATTTTTCACACTACACGAAGGGTGGGGATCCTTATAGACTGTGGAACAGAAATGTACTCAGTGTGTCTCCACCGATTTATTTCATATTAGAGTACAGCCATTTTTCTTTTTTACCATTATGGATGAAACACTCATTTCTTTTAAAACACCATCTTTAAATGTTTTTCTACCTCCTAACTAAACCCTCGGACTTAAGACACGATCTTTGGAGTTGTTGACGCCCTGCTCAGGGTTAAACAACAACGTCTTTACATTACCTTCATGAATAAATTGTCAAACTGACATCTTGGATTTTTTTTTGTTTGTTTGTTTTTCTTTTTTTTTTTTTCTTGGAGCAAAAGTCAGGTCCTCTCTCATTTCAACAGGTCCACTTGTTTGTGAATACACAGCAATCTTCTAAGGGTATTAGGATTTCTTGTAACAGATAGTTGCAGAGTTTCTTCTGTGTTTTAACTACAAAGTCTTAACCATTATTTAAACACTGAGACACATGACTCCCCTTAATTCGTTAACATAAACACATTTGTAAGAATTCTGGTCAGCAAAACCCCCAAAAGAACACCTCTCTCTCTCTCTCTCTCTCTCTCTCTCTCTCTCTCTCTCTCTCTCACACTCACTCTCACACACACGCACACACACACACACATGGTCACTAGAGGTCATAAATGTACACGACTCGATTATCAGCCAGCGGGGACATGGGATGTCAAAGCATAGACAAAAGCGTATGTATTTAGCGACAGTTCTGTGTAAGTATCCTCGTTGGCGAACCATTTTCCGAAATCTTGTTTATAGTTTAAACAAAACGCACGATTCTTTCAAAACACCATCTGTTTAGAAGGTATGCTATGTAATACATATTTTCATTTTCTTCAGACATATTGTCACTTCAGTCTCCACAACGAATAACACCGATGGTTTTGGCCTTTATTTCAGTAAAAGAGAACAACGACATCGTACAGCCTTGAAGGACTGTAGAAATGTTTTACACATCAAAGTGTTTTTCTCAACAATGTAGCCAATAAATAGTTCAATTATTTCACAAACCTCAGTCTGTTCATTTCTTGACAGAAGCATTACACATAAATCATACACATAGGGAGCTACACATGCATAACATGTCCAAAATTCTAATAGATCTACCACATTCAGTCACCAGGTCTAGTATTTTCTGATAGATTAGTTACATAAACTGATAATTACCACAGAAGTAAATTCAGAAACAAAGATTGACTTAAACCACAAATGTACACATTGGTAGGGGTCGTAAATCCCTGAAACACACGACTCGTCCCTTAATTCATTAACATAAACACACTGTAAGCATTCAGGTCAGCAAACCCCCAGGAAACACATGACTCTCTCTCTCTCTCTCTCTCTCTCTCTAACACACCCACACACACGCACGCACACCCACACACCCACATACACACACACACTTCAGACACTGTCACCACAGCTCATAAATGTAAAATGTACACTATCTACAGAACTACGGGAAAACACGTATAGGACGGTGTGTATAGGCCTACAAGACATTGCCCAAAAAACTTGTCTTCTAGTTTAAACAAAACTCTCGATTCTTTTAAGCAAGACTTTAAACATTTTACATCCTAAAGGGTTACGTTTAGAAGGCTTGTAATACGCGCGTTTCTTATAAAACACCATCTTTAAAACGTTTACCTCCTAAAGGGACCTATTTAGAAGGTATGTAAAAACTTTCTTTTCTTTTCTTTTTTTTTTAACATTTCTTCGGGTATATCAATGTTTTAGAGTATTTATTTCAGTAAATTTTTATTCAAAGTCATGCAATTTTCTCAAAAATGTAATCAATAAAGTTTCATTTATTTCACAAACTTACATTCTGCTCATTTATGTTCACATTCAACCATCATGTATTTTCTAACAGCGGAGTTACACAAAACAAACCCATCCATCCATCCATCCATCCAGCCATCTTCTACCGCTTACTCCTTTTCAGGGTCACGGGGAACCTGGAGCCTATCCCAGGGAGCATCGGGCACAAGGCGGGGTACACCCTGGACAGGGTACAAAACAAACCCCCACAATCTAAATCTAAAATGTGTGGTTGCAAGATAAAAATTCTAATTTATTGAATTAATTAAATATTTAAAGTTGTACACATTATTTTGATGAGTTGTGTTGACATAACAATGTTGATAATTACATCAACTTAATATTGTGTGTAATTTCTGCATTAATTGATTTAAAACAAAATTGACGTTGTAGTACATTTACATTTATTCATTTAACAGAGTGTTAGAGGACCTGTAGACTGAACAAATACTAAGGACATTACAATGTGAGTATCGTTTCACTTACAATTAAATTCTACTAAAGCAATGAATTTGGGGCATATTCTCAGTTGTGATATGACCAATGGTGGACTCGTGTATAAGCTACACCCGCTAATACATTTGATGGACTATTTTGCACTACTACACGTAGCTAATGCTAGTCATATTTAGCAGTGTAATTTGAACATCTACTCTTTAGTTTACGGTAGCAATGGATAAGAACGAAAAAAGTTTCATTTGACAAATCTGCTCATCTAGAGAGGGCTTTTCATTTGTGCTATAGGAAAGATAAGCATGATTACATTTCTGCTTATTCATATAAACCTCAACTACATTGTGTAATCTGATTTCATGTATTGATACATTTTTTATTGTATTTTTTAAATCTTTTGTCATTCGCACATGTAGCCTTCTAGCTCCACAGCCTTTGGACTGTGGATAGTTCTATGAGAGAGATAAAAGTAGTAGACACAGAGTGTTTCTTTTTTGTCTATATTGCTCATTTCATTCAGTGCTTTAACGTCTATAAATCCTGCAGAGATGTTATGTATGAGATTTGTAATGTAAATCACACTCTATTTTACTTACTATTGTTATACAACTTAAAGGCAGTCATTTTTCCTGGTTTAAAAGACTTTAAAAGCATTCTACTGCAGACAATCTAAATGGAGCAATGTAATTTTAAAAATGATTGTCAACGTAACAACTTGTGTTCATAATTATGGTAATTTAGTGCATAACACTTAAATTCCTTTTAAATAATGTGAAAAGAAAGTGTGTTTGTGTGTGTGTCTTATTTTTGTTTGGATGTGTGTGTGTGTGTTTGGATGTGTAATACACATGGCCATACCATGTATGGTAACATTTGTGTCAGGAATGGATGTGATCTGGATTTAACAGAGCTATATATATATTTTATGACCTACCTTAGAGTGTTAGAAAGAACATGTGTGCAACGTGTGTGGGTGTCTGGAATACACATGGCCGTACCATGTATGGTAACATTTGTGTCAGGAATGGATGGGAACCCGATTTAACATAACTATATATATTTTTATGACCTACCTCAGAGTGTTAGAAAGAACATGTGTGCAACGTGTGTGGGTGTCTAGAATACATATGGCCGTACCATGTATGGTAACGTTTGTGTCAGGAATGTATGTGATCCAGATTTAACATAACTATATATATTTTTATGACCTACCTCGGAGTGTTTGAAAGAGCATGTGTGCAACGTGTGTGTGTGTGTGTGGAATATACATGGCCGTACCATGTATGGTAACGTTTGTGTCAGGAATGTATGTGATCCAGATTTAACATAACTATATATATTTTTATGACCTACCTCAGAGTGTTTCATATTCTATGTGAAAAGAAAGCACATGTGTGCAACATGTGTGGGTGTCTGGAATACACATGGCCACACCATGTATGGTAACGTTTGTGTCAGGAATGTATGTGACCCCGATTTAACATAACTATAAATATATTTTATGATCATGACCTTTGACCTAGATATAGAGAGTAAGAATATGTATCTTTTTGACCTTTGACCTAGACCTGTCAAAAATAATGTTACAATATATACAAACTATTTCTCTCTCTGGTTTATATCTAGAGCTGTCTCTGTATATGACTCTGAGTATGTTTTTTGGTACAGTGGATCTTTGTGACCAAACACATCAAAGTCAGAGATGATAACATTCCCATCCCCAGACTTCCTTCTTATCTATTTCCCCTCCCTTTTCTTTTCTGTCCTCTCTACATAAGCAAGACCTTTCCACTCTGTAGAATAGACTGCTGTAGACATTTTTATATTTCTGTTGGTGATCTAAAGACACTCAAAGTGAACAATAAAGACATTATGTGAAGATCAATCCAGTCTCCTGATCATCTTTGCTGAATGTCTAACATGGCAACACAGCATCAGTGTTTTGCTGTTGCTTATCTCTGTCTCCATCTTTAAATACTATTAAGTTCTTTTGGTCTGGATTAAACCTAAGAATATGGCAATGCTGTGAGGCAGCACATCTGATTTATTCTGTGATATCTGAAATATTTAGCCCATTATACTAGAATCCTATTGGTGGACTTTTGCCTGGCCCATAATATCATCATTCAAAATCTATTGATGAATAAACTGGTAGTAATGTAATTTGATTAATAAACTCATAAAATATCCCACAGGTAAACTTTATTCAAGTTGAAGAAACATGAATGATGATTAATATGCATGAGTCTATCTGTGTGTGAAAGCAAAGCATCTGAAGATTTATAAATGTAATATTTCACATTTGTAAAACTATGAGAAACCCCATTTATGATTTGCATTATGGAGAGTTTTTATTGAGTAATAAGGAAAGTATAAACTTATTAAGCATGCATTATTAAACATGTGATTTACTAAAGTAATAATATAATGCAATGCACTCTCTCAAGTGGTAGTGTGATCTCTCACAGCTCCATTCACTGTATATCCACCATTCATTGATCTTACTGTGCAACTGTTTTATCCTGGTCAGAGTTGCAGTAAATCTGAAAAGTACACCAGGAATATTGGGCTTAAGGGACCATGGATTGGATTCCGTTCCATCAGAGGATGTTCAAAAGGCATATATGGGTGGGGGGTCAGGCATCCCCATACTTTTGGCCATAAAGTATAGTTAGCTATAGTTAAATAGACGCTGCAAAAACGGAGCAACTTGGACAAGAATTATCTCTTCAAATTGCCTGTAAACACAACTATATTCTGTTGGCTAGGAAAGGTGTCCAGTATATATAATACAGTTTTTTTGCCTGAATGTCTCCTTACCTCCCTTTAAAAAATGAAAATTAAAAACATGTATCTTAATTGGACAAATTCACAGATCACAGTCAAGATCTGATGGCTTTATGTTCGAGGACTTGTGTGTCCTTAACAAACTTGAACAAGTATAGCTCCACCCACATTGTCTGCAGAGGTAAGACTTCTGTCCTGACTCTGCTGGTGGCTGTGGAGGGCCCTCTGGTCACGAAAACGTTGGTGAATGCGGTGGTGTCGTTGGAGAGCACTCTGTCGAGTAAAACTCTTTCCACACTGTCCACAGTGATACGGCTTCTCTCCTGTGTGAATGCGCTCATGCTGTTGGAGATGACTCTGACGAATAAAACTCTTCCCACACTGGGAGCATTCATATGGTTTTTCTCCTGTGTGGATTCGCTCATGTTGTTGGAGAGTACACAGTTGGGTAAAACTCTTCCCACATTGTCCACAGTGATATGGCTTCTGCCCTGTGTGAATGCGCTCATGCTGTTGGAGAGTACTCTGACGAGCAAAATTCTTCCCACACTGGCCACAGTGATATGGTTTCTGTCCTGTGTGGATCCGCTCATGTATTTGGAGAGCACTCTGACCAGTAAAATTCTTCCCACACTGTCTGCAATGATACGGCTTCTCTCCTGTGTGAATGCGCTGGTGTATTTGGAGATGACTCTGACAAGTAAAACTCTTACTACACTGTTCACAGTGATACGGCTTCTGTCCTGTGTGAATGCGCTGGTGTCGTTGGAGAGCACTCTGACAAGTAAAACTCTTCCCACACTGTCCACAATGATACGGCTTCTCTCCTGTATGAATGCGCTGGTGTCTTTGGAGAGAACTCTGACGAGTAAAATATTTCCCACACTGCGAGCAGTGATACGGCTTCTCTCCTGTGTGAATGCGCTGGTGTCGTTGGAGATGACTCTGTTGAGTAAAACTCTTCCCACACTGTCCACAGTGATACGGTTTCTGTCCTGTGTGAATGAGCTCGTGCTGTTGGAGATTACTCTGATAAGTGAAACTCTTCCCACACTGTCCACAGTAATACGGCTTCTGTCCTGTGTGAATGGGCTCATGTATTTGCAGATTAGTCTGACAAGTAAAACTCTTCCCACACTGTGAGCAGTGATACGGCTTTTCTCCTGTGTGAATGCGCTCGTGTATTTGGAGATGACTCTGACAAGTAAAACTCTTCCCACACTGTCCACAGTGATAAGGCTTCTCTCCTGTGTGAATGCGTTTGTGCTGTTGGAGATTACTCTGATAAGTAAAACTCTTCCCACACTGCCCACAGTAATACGGCTTCTCTCCTGTGTGAATGCGCTCATGTATTTGGAGATTACTCTGACGAGTGAAACTCTTCCCACACTGTCCACAGTAATATGGCTTCTCTCCTGTGTGGATCTGCTTGTGATCTTTGAGATGATGACTTTTAGTAAAACTCTCTCCACAGTCTGAGCAATGATACATCTGGAAAACACAATAAAATTATTCAAGAGGCTTAAATAATTTTAGATTTTATCCCCATGTTTTTATGGATTTGTTTTTGGAAACATCTCCTACAATACTGTAATACGACTTGACCACCCAATCACACCTTTAATAGCTGTAACAGTTTTGTAATTTTAGATTTGTAATGTAATTCTATTGATTGCAGCCCAATTTTACTAATACCAAAACCACTGTGACTGATAATTCTTAAGAGCCAAGATGAACAAGACAGTTGACCTAACTTACACATGATTTCTCATCACTAATCTCACCGAAATAGTTCATGTAGAACTTTATATATTTAGAAATTCAGATACTAGCCATACAAAGATGACCTTGCTCTGGGTGTCAATGTTTTTTCAAGTTGAAGCACTGAAGGTGTTTAGACTCTGGAAAATCTACATGGATCCTATCCAAAGAACCACTACAGACCAGTACATGTGGTTGTCCTCTGCAAAGCCAGAGAAGTCAGCTGCAGCGTTGGTTAACAAACTGTTTATCCTTTGTTTTATAAGGGACTTTTTTGGTTTATCCTCTGATCAGTCAGGGAAGGTTAAGAATAGTCATTTGTGTTAACAAATTAGTTATCCTCTGCTTTGTCAGGGAGGTGTTAGTGTGTCCACTTTTTTCAGAGAAACACTGCAAAAGTGTTTAAAAGGAATGCTATACTTAATGGACTAGCTACCTCTATGGTCAGAAAATGAGTTCAAAGTCTTGTTAGGAGAAAACATGGACTCAATAGTAACGGAGTCAGTCAGACAGAATCTAAATAAAAAATATAGTATTCATCCAGAGAAAACATGGTCACTGGAAGAAGGCAAGAAGGTGTTGGGTGCATGTATTAGGAAGAAAACCACAAAAGGTGTTGCCTGTTACCACAGAGAAGTCAGCTTAGCTAAAGCTAACTCAGCATATTGCCAAACTAGAAGAGCAAAATAAAGAATTGCGAGCTAAAGTATCTTCTTTAACAAAGAAGCTGGGCCATAACAAATCAAATAAAGTTATTGAGAGACAAACTGTGCAGCCAGATAAGATTTATCCTGAACTACAGGATCTACAGTTTGGAACTGAGAGATGTGATGTGTCAATCAATGACACTGTTTGACTAATTGATAAAACAGTTAGTGCTGTTGAAGTGTGTGGAGCAAGGAGAAAATGCTCAAGGTGTTTACACCAGAAGACCAGACCAGACCAGAGGAGACTGAAAATGCTCCCTCTGAGGCAGTAGAGAGACTAGCTCAGAATTTGCCATCAGCATGTGCAAACTTTTCTAGAAGAGTTTAGGAGAGCTTTAGCTAAGAAAATGCGCCTCTATGACCAGTCTCCAATTGAAATCACCCAAGTTATGTCAAAGATTTTGACCGAATCAGAGTTTAATAGTTTTGAAACTGCTGTTGATACTCCTGCGGTCATGCATGCCAGCAAAGATGATTTGCAAGAGGGAGTTCTAAGAGTACTAAAGAAGATTATTAAACCAAAGGTTGACTGGTCTAAACTCCCCAGTTGTGTGCAAATGAGGAAATAACCTTAAGTGAATACACAGAAAGAGTCTGTCAGTCAGTTGTAGCATACAGTGGAATAGCCAATAATCCTGAGATGGTGGTAGATTATAAGGGACCACTGGTCTGCATCTGGTTTGGTGGTCTTTCTTTAGAATACACAGTCTAATGAAACCCTGAAAACAACTTGAGCAGGTTATCTACTTAGGAAAGAGACTCTGATGTCAGGGCAAAAAAGAAAGTTGCAGCAGAATCAATGAGTAATTCAAAAAATAGTCAAAGAAAACAGATTTCCTAGTAGACAGGGAAAATGAAACTACTGTGGAAAATCAGGGCACTGGGTGAAAGAGTGTAGAAAGAAGCAACAAGATATCAGGAAAAATGCACAGCATAATTCTTCCCCTGCCCAGCCTTCTTACAACCCTGGAGTTGCCCCTAATCTTTCTACTGAAACCCTAGGGCAGGTTGCGCAGGCACACTTAAGATCACAACAGGAATCGAAAGAGCAGACAAAAAACTAATTGTTGAAGCTTTGAGTGCCTTTCGTTCCCCTGTAATATACCATAATGATCAAAGAATTTTTGTGAAAGGTACAGCAAAAGGAGGTTGATTTTTTTTGTTAGACACAGGTGCAGAAATTATGGTGATTCTGACTGCATTAGCCAAAAGCATAAGTATTCCCTACCAGAAAATCAAGCTTTTTTTCACTGGCATAGTGGGAAATATTCAGTTTTGTATTAGACTTCCTCCATTGAAATTCAGTTTGCCCCAAAAGTATTAACTACACCTCCTACACACTACACACCTGTTGTGTGCTCCTTTGAACACCAGCGCTATATTGGGAATAAATCTGCAAAGGCAAGTACATCTAATGTTAGACATGTCCTCAGAGTCTGCCACAATCAAAATAGCCACAGCACAGATTTCTAGAGACAGTGTATTGACCCCTGGCTTTGCACATTTACAGGACCATTCTATTTGGGATACAGATAAGGATAATTGTGGGCTCCTGACATCAGTAAAACCTGTTAAGCTAACAGGATCCCCACTGCTTGGTACCAAACAATATCCATTAAGCAAAGAGGCTGTGCAGAGTCAAGCCTGTCATAGAAAAATTGTTGGCACAGGGAGTTATAGTTAAAACTAGTAGCCCATGTAACTCTCCAATATGGCCCATCAAGAAAGCTAATGGAACATGGTGACTCACAGTGAACTACCCAGCAAACACAAACGCGCTTTCGATGAAGTCAAGCAAACCCCCGCCGTTGAAATGAAAGCTACAGTTAGTCAAAAAGAGGCTTGATCACGACGAAAAAAAAATCATCAACTTCGAATATACGTAGAAAAGAAGCTGGAACAATGTTAACATTCTTGAAATGCTATATTACTTTGAAATTATGTGAAAAAAACTGATTAATGAAGTTACTGCTGTGTAATTTTAAAGAAATATATCTAGATGTGATTGTTCATTTTTAGTTCTTCACATATATATTGGCTAATTTCGGCCAATCAAAGCGGCTAGATCTGTACGGCTCCTGGGCCCGCTCCACTGAGCAAGGAAACCAGGCTACTGGGCTGAGGGCTAGCTGAAAGTGCAGAATTTTCATAAATGCTGTGAATTTTGTAGATAAAATTGTAATAACTAAGATTTATTTTTATTTAATTTTTTGATAGCGTATTCTCCAATTTACGGGAATATGAAATCTCTTGCATACGAAACTGAACATACGAAGCCAAACATACGAAGCTAAGCACACGCATACGCAGATATCATCCCTAAACCACGTTGGATTTTATTGATTCTCTGCGATGTGTGAAATAAGCAATATTATCTTCGAAATTCATTGGTAACTCGGCTGTAGAAAGGTTCCAATTTGTACTGAAAGATAATATAATATATCAAGGTTATTTGCATGTCATTTTCAGTTTGTGTAATAACATTTTGCATGATTATTTCATCAATATATTTCTTGGCTTTTGGCCATTAGGCATAATCCCCTCCCCATAATGAAAGGTAATCTATAAATGATGCATGACAGAAATCGTAGAATTATTTGTCCCTTTTCTCTGCATGAACTAGATCTAGAGCATCAGTAATTTTTTCTACGTTTCCCCAACAGATTCAGCGCAAATCTAACTAACACTTTTCACGTGCATGTGAAAATGCTACAACTAAATCTACAGTCGAAACTCTGTCAAATATGTGCAATCGATTTTAGTTGGAATGAGAGACAGTTCGCTCCATTCTCCAAAGAGTCGGGGAGAACAGCCTGTGGTGTATGTTTTCGTTGAAAGGGTCAAAAGGTGGGGAGCTGGCTTTGACTGATCATGATGAAGTGTATCGCCTTGAACAGTGTGAGTATGAACGATAAAAAATGTATATATGACAGTATATACTATATATAGTCTATATATAGACTCCTTTTGCAAACTCCTGAAAAGAAAGTTTTGCCTTCAGAAATTGGACATTTTCTCTGTTATTGCATTCCAAGGCTGAATGTTATTGTTGATATTTATGTTACAGATATTGCTGTACGAGCCCATGGACGTGAATATACTGTTGCCAGTTGCAGAGAGGCCATCAGCAGCTACCTAAAAAATGCCCCAGCCAGGAAAGGTGGCAAGAAACATAATGTGAGTGTTTATGAATAAGTCTAGAATTTAAATCTACAACTTCTGTGATTCTTGTTCTTTTCTCATTCATACAAATGTGCCATTATGTAACATTGTTGACTGATTCATTAGTTTTTATATCCATTTGAAAAGCAAAAACCTTTCCACTGTGCATATAACTGAAAGTGCATACATACTCCAAACCTATTGTGAATATTGATGATTGATTTGGAGGTTTAAAATTATGAGTAAATTGTGGTTCACTTTCTTGTGTTCAGGAATGTATAGCTAATGTCTGTAGTTTACTGATTCCGAAATTGTTGGTTCAGACTGCATCATATAGTACATGTATATACCAATGAAATGAAATGCCATATATTCAGATATATCCACTGTCTGTTCACAGCAGAGCTACGTGGGATCTCCAGTGCATCCTATAAGAATTGGGTCTGAGTCCAGTTCAGATTCAATTTTGGAATCTCATTCCTCTCCCTCGCGTGGCAGCATCCTTGATGCTCCATCTCAGGACCTCGTCAATATTTTTGAAGATGGCCCCAATTTTTTCCCTTCTAATGAGTAAAAATGAAAGGTATGCTGATTAATTTACATGGTGGTAATTTAAATACTTGTGTCAGTCATGGTCAGAATTTCATATAAATTATCAATTTTATATGTGTGTAGTCACATAATAGTCTCTTACTTATAGGTTTTAAACAGTACAATTCTAATGAGCTTGTATATACTGAGAATTCCATTGGGATTTGTTTGATTAATAAATTGTTTTATTTGATTAGCGATACATAGGTATGTCTGGCTGTTTTATGTGTTACTTACATATTGAATGTCATTTTTCAGCTATTCACTGTCTGTATTTACTAAAATTCATGCATGCTTATTAAAAATATTCACAGGGTTTGTTAAACTATATAATTGTTTTCTGTCATTCATAAGATTCGTCATGGAAATTCCATAGACCAGAATCTAACATCCACATTATTGAAGCATTGTTTAATTACGGATTTTTTAAAGTATGCAGTATGTTATATGCTTTAATTGTATCTTGCCACATAATGTTGGAAAATGAGGACTTGTGTACTTTTCAAGAAATTATAGGTACAAAAAGGATTACACATATCTGATTAGAAAAAATAGCATTGTAATGTGTGCAACTTTGTGTATAAATATTTGTGTAGTGTATTTACACCACATTATGAGGTATATACAGCCAATTAAAAAATACTATATGCATGTGCATCATTGAGCATATATTTGTATATGAATTATTACAAAATTTGATTAATATCTTGCAATGCTGGAATCAAAAACTGGAACGTCATGTATATGTTGCAGTTATCCTCATGTAGTGTTTGTCCCCCTGCAAGATCATTGTCAACCATCTTATTTTTCTTGTTCCAAATTTTAACTACAATTTTTGCAAATATTAATTAATTCTTAGCTCTTGAATGACTTCAAATCCATGTAAATACACTAGTATGATGGGATTAGGTTTCCTCTTCCTACTCATTTGGTAGTGGAGGTTTAAGCCCAATTAGAAAGCTTCAGCACAATGTATCCTAAATAGTATTTGGGAAATGGATTTTCCTCATCAGGAGATGAAATTGTATTTCATATATCAAGATATATCTTGAATTTTGCTGCATTTCATTGTACATATAGGCTATATCTTGAACTGGTATGTTTGTGTTATATATGAATGGATTGTTAAGTAGATTACGTTTGGGAAATTGCTTAACTACACTCACATCCCCGGATGTTGTTTTGCAACATGCTCCAGTCACTAACCCATCCTCTTGTATGATGTCTGCAATGAATGAGGTTTCTTTAGAGGATGGAGATGAAATGACTCATGACTGTGTTACGCTTATGGATTCATCTCCAAGTGCAATTGCAGAATCTCCATTGAATAATGTTGATTTTGAACTGTTTGTTGATGGTTCGGCTCAAGTTATTGAAGGTAACAGACTAGTAGGATATGTGGTGGCTTCTTTGTCTGATGTAGTAGCTTCTAGTCACCTGCTGGCTCACTTGTCTGTACAAGCAGCAGAACTGATAGCATTAATTAGAGTGTGCACATTGGCTTCTGGATCAATGGCTAACATCTATACAGGCTTTAGATATGCATTTGTGATTGTTCATGACTTTCGTGTTATATGGCAGAGTCCTCAAATCTTCTGGGTCCCCCATTAAACATGCAGAATCATTCAGAGACCTAACGTTTGTTATAACTCTTCCCAAACAGTAAGCAGTGAGAAAAGTCAAAGCATATCTTACTCATAACACTACAGAAGCTTAAGGTAATGCTCTTGCAGATGCAGCTGCAAAGCAAGCCTGTTTATACACCACTCTCCAGACTTTCTTATTGATCTCCACAAAGATGTTCCCCTTTATGAGGCTTAGACATGGTTAGATAAAGGAGCAGTTGCTGACTCATCTGGCTGCTGGGCCAAAGGGGGAAAGTATGTTGCACCTGAGTCACTACTACCATAACTGGCCCAGCAGCTTCATAATTTAGGCCACATTAACCCAGCAGCAATGACTAATTATTTCTCACATCAGTGGTGGAACCCTGCATTCAGAGCAATAGTGGCAGAAACAGCCAAACGATGTGTTGCATGTCAACAGAATAATGATATTCCAGCAACATCAACAGTAGCAGCACACACCCCAGCCCCAGCCCTAGACTACATCAATGCCTCCACATAAAGGAAAGACTGATGTCTTGGTAGTTCTGGACAAATTCTCAAGATGGATAGAAGCCTATCCCACAGGGTGAGCCACTACCACACATAAAGCTAAATGTCTGATCAATGACCTCATTGCTAGATGGGGTTTGCCCAATTCAATTGACTCAGATCAGGGTACACGATTTACAGGGGAAGTTGTAAAGGAAGTAGTTAGGATGGATCAAGTGGAAACTTCACTGTCTGTATAGGCCACAAGCCTCAGGTCAGGTAGAGCGGGCAAACAAGACAATTAAGACAAGGGTAAAATGCATCAGGAAGGTCCATGGGTCCATGGGTTGAAGCTCTGTCAGCAGTATTATGTAGCATTAGAGCATCCTCAAATCAGTCAGTTGGACTCAGTCCACATGAACGTACACAACATACACATTACTTCAGATGCCTTGATAGCTTACAGTAAAAATCTCACTCAGGCAGTCCAGAAGTCCGGGTAATTGCTTGTTTGCAACCTCCACCTGAAGGGGGACATGCTAACATTCCAGGACAGTGGGTAATGATAAGGTCCTTTAAGAGTAAACCCTTAGAACCTAAGTGGCAGGGACCATACCAGATGTTGTTAGTAACAGATGCTGCAGCATTGTGCCAAGGAAAGAAAACTTGGATTCATGTCTCTCATTGCAAAGTGATTCTACCACCCACAGGGACATTGTAGGACACACGAACCAGTAAGGAGCCCAGGGACAAACTTAATAAATGCAATAGGCCTTGGGGGCCAATCCTTTGGTGAAGACTCCCTCATAGGTTTTCCCTTTCAGTAGTTTATCCCCACCTAGTTGGTCCCCAGGTGTCATAGAACTACAGATTAGGACATGAGAAAAAAAAAAAAAACTATACTATCTCAAAGATTTTACACATCAAATTTAAGATGCAAATGCTGCTCCTCTGCTGGTTCTTTTACTTTGTTCTTTGTATATTACAGATATCAGTACAGCAGCATTGCCAGACTCATTGCTGCAACATCCTCGTCATTACCAAGATGAAAACCCTTGGCCAAGACATCTGTGGAAGACCATCTGGCAATCAAGAAAATTCCGGCCTGAATTTAACATGCACTATTGGATTATACTAGTGAATATTATGAGCACGACAGAGGCTTTGGACTCCAAAATTAACATATTCAGTGCTTTGATGAATATGTCAAGGAATGACTTGTTTGCAGGAAACAATGTCTCACTCATAATACAGCCACTGAATCACCTGCAGGAAAACATGATAATGTAGGACCATGTATTAAGAAAACTAGATCATGGTTTAAGTTATTGGCTATTAACAAGTGCTGCAGAATATAGTCATCTAGTGCATCCTGCAGAGCCACTACTGATTGGTCCATCCAGCGTCCAACCTCCCTCTGAATCAGCTCTTCCTGTTTAACCCTTTGTTTCTATTTAGGCATGAGGAAGATGGCAGCGTGGTGATATTTTCCAAACGGTGGATAAGCCTATGCCTTGTAACTGTCCTTAAATGGGGTGTAGCAATGGTCGTGTTCTCTCGCCCCTGGTGGGGCAGATGATGTGCTGGTGGAGGTTTGACACTGCACGTTTGAGGTTGGCTCTGTTCAAGTCCCCCGCTATAATAAGTGCAGTGTCCCGGGGATTTGTCTGTTGAATGGCGAGAGCATCATAAAGCTCACATAAAGCAGTGTTCGCCTGAGGTAGAATATAAACGGCGCTGACTATGACAGAGGTAAATTCCCATGGAAGGTAGAAAGGGCAATATTTCAGTGGTGGCTTGGCGGTTAAGGCTCTGGGTTACTGATCGGCAGATTGGGGGTTCAAGCCCCTGCACTGCCAAGCTGCCACTGTTGGGCACTTGAGCAAGGCCCTTAACCCTCTCTGCTCCAGGGGCGCTGTATCATGGCTGACCCCGTGCTCTGACCCCAGCTTCCTGACATGCTGGGGTATGCGAAGAAAAGAATTTCACTGTGCTGTAATGTATTTGTGATTAATACTCTATCATTCTTTGATGGTCAAGAGCTGGAACTTGATCCTAGGTCTGAGTTTGCCCCCAGCATGTTCTCCAGAGATTGGACGTTGGCTAGCAGGGGACTGCAGTGTGGCCAGGATGGGATCGGGTAGTAAAAGTGACGACTTGTAAGTGTTTTGTACACCAATAGAAATAAAAGAGTACTTCTGTCGTAGCTAATAATAGCCATGGTGAAAATAAAAAGAGGAAGAAAGTAAGAAAGGTGCAGAAATGAAACAGAAGTATACAAAAAGTGATCGAGCGGTCATGAAGGAAGACGACCCCACTGGCACCATCTCAGACGCATCCTGGTTTTTGTACTGCGGTTCTCCTCTGACATCCTGTTTGCTGATTGCCTGACCCTTTCTGCCTGCCTTGATTCTGCCTTTCATATTGGAATTGTTTGCTGGACATTGCATCCATCTCTGCTTCTCAATCATGAAATATGGACAGTAAACTAATTTATTTATTTTGAAACCCTTATAGGACTGACTTTCATTCCCTGCCTTCAAATTAAAATGTTTTTAATGGAAATTGTATTGGGTTTGATGGAAGCAATTAAATCAATGTATGTAATTATAAATGGTATTTGTTGTGGAATTTCTATTTGATCCATCATCTCAAAATGTACACATAAGACAACTGTGCCTGAAGTAACATCAAGCGACAATCAGCAACACATTTGTAGCATTTATTCATCAGCATTGTCATCCCCCCAACATACTAAGCAAATACATAACCATTAAGCTAAATAACTATTTTATAGTCTTACCAAAAAATTCATATGCAGAACGAAAAACTTATACATAAATACTATAATTCATAAATGATTAATTAATTATATAAATTAATAAAATAATGTAACCAAAGAAAAAAAAAAAGCCTTATTCTTTAAAAAGTACAAGTGTCTCAGCATCATCTTCGTCATTGTTGCTGCTGTGGAGCCTGTCTCTGGTCCTGCTGCTGAAAATGAAAAGTATATTTTAGTTTTACAGAATTTAACTACATATTAGGGTAGATACTACCCTTAAGTTTTTGTAATTAGGAGCACAAGTGGCCCTTAAAAAAAATTGTAAGTGCAAAATCAAAATTTTAGGAGCACAGTTGAAGTTTAGGGTTTTTAACAAAATAAAACGGATAGTTCCGGTCCTTGATTCTGATGAGCCGTGTTCAAAGCTGTTGTTAAAAAAAACTAAATAAATAAAAATAAAAATCTACAAGCACACACCTGTGGATTAATTTCCAGGTGAGATCTGGCCAATACCTCATGGTTGTCCAAGCATGCACATACCTCCTGTGTGTCTCTTTTCAGAGCTCATTCTAAAAAATAATTGTAGTGTTTCCAATTAAAACAGACAAAAATATTTAACTGATAAGACCGGCATGCATCTTTTCATTTTAACATAACAGACTCTCTGACACAATCTGGCCTTTCAAGTAGGTGAAAATAATGAAGCTTAATTACTACAATTATATCAGATATACATCATTATATCTGATGAACAGTAATAGTTAATAAAAAAGGGGTATTTTATGTAAAATCCTACCACAAGAAACATACTTACAAAAATATAACATACTACTATAATACCATTCAATAAAAAGATTCATTAATTAGTTAATAATAAATGTAAACTTCATAAATATCTTACCTAGCTGACTGAAGCGATCATATAGAGATCACTAGCTAGTGTAATGAAGGGAATGAGTTGTGAGATTACTCACTTGAGACAGGTGGGACCAAGTCCCAAAGGGAGGAAATATACAGATTATATTACAAAAGCAAACTTAAAAACTATAGAGTATATTCTAATTACGATATATTCTACATATTGCTATAAGTGTGTACCGAGTTAGAAAAAACCTGTATCACCTTGTGCTCCTCTGCACAACACTTAAGTCTCAAATTAATAAAACAGGGCATTTAATTACAAAATTAAGTTTTAAAAGACATAAAAATACAACACATTCAACACCTTGAGTGACAAACATTACATGGACAAAATGTATGAATAAAGATCGATTTACAGTGCTTACCTTTTCCTCAGAATCCGTCTGTCCGTTGGAAATCGGCAGTCAGAAATAGTTAAAATTAGGCGCATGTGCAGTACTCCAAAAATCCGATTCTGCACGCTGCCAACAGTTTAAAAATCAAAGAGAAGTCTTGTTCCTTCATTAATAAATCTCTTTCATTCACAAAGATATAATATTATGAATAATCACCATCTACTACACAGAATGTTTGGTAGTTGTTGAAAATTGCCCTTTTGCTGACATATTTGCCATTGATGTATGACAAATACTATCAAAAGATAATAAAATTCAGATATCAATTAATTTAGTTAAATAAATTGTTTGATACATTTAGTAAATTTCCCATATTATATCCAAATGGAATATCTCTCAACAAAGATAAAATGACAAAATTATCTGTATACCAGCGTACCATGTCTTCACAACATTCTCAATGGGACTAGTTAGTGAAATGTTTTGAGGACATGACCACGATGTTTCTGGACCATTAGCCAAGATTATATTAAAAAAGGAACTTTACCAAGACATGGTAACATTGTCATAGAGTAATATCATGCTGATGAAAAGAGACTAACTGGCAAGGTCATCAGAACGTACTGTGTTTGCTGGAAAGTTTTCTGCTTGTTGTATATAGTGTTGTAATGTTTATTTAATTATAAATACATTCTCAGAGTTTAAAAATGAAAAGAGAAATCAAACACATGACCAAACTTTACCTTTGAGCCAGTAGCAGCAGGAGTCTGTGGAGATTTTCCTAAAGAGCGCCGTCTGGACTCCGGCTTCATTATAACAGGTGTAAAGAATCAGGACACTGGAATAAAAATACAGAGATTCATGACTCCAGAATCTCCACTAACTTGTTAACCGAGCAGCTCAGGTGGGAAATCTCAGATGAACTCACGTTTAGTGATGTTACGCAGAGTATCAGAGCTCCGAAGCCCGTATGGAGAAGGAAGCTCCCACTCGCACACTCATTCCCTATATAGCGAATGACAAGTTGAGTCCACTACATAGGGAAGAACTGAGGGAAAATGAGTGAGCAAATTTGGACACTCACGTAAATACAATGTGTCAGAGAGCACTCTGTCGTGGACAATATTGTTATTGTAAAAAAGGTAATGTTCATTTTCTCACGTTTATTGTATTAGTTGATAAAGAGAACAAACACAACTGCTTGTCATGTTTACTTACTATTATGCTTATTTATTAAAAATATATATATTTTTTATTATATTTAAAAATAAAAAAGGAGAATAAAACTATTAATCAGTCACATTTATTTTATGAATGTTTACATAAAAAAAAAAAAAAAAAGTAGTGAAGAACTATTTTTGCTGGGATTAATTTTGTACTCAGTCTGGCTAGTTTTGGTTTTGGCAAAACTTCTTTCTCCTGAGAAGAAAAAGGGGGATTTCAGAAAGAGCAACAGCTTTAAGGTGTACTTTGTTAGCTCGAAGATGCCATCTATCGGTAAGACGACATTAGACAAAATACATCCAGCTGTTAACGAAATAACTGATGACTAGATCCTTTAAACTCCTGTAAGAAACAAATACAACTCATATCTCCCCCATTAGTTCCCAAATTAATTAAAAAGTCGTCAATGTTATTTTCTAATATGTATGTGAACACTGTACATACGTGCGTTAACTAATATATGTGAACAAGCCACCAAATTATCATTTGATGTGTACAGTTCAATATTTTAAATTTACATCGCAAACTACTAAGCGGCTGAAAATAAATACTGTGCCAACCAACAATCTGTGTCATTTCACTTTGAATTATCTCGATACAGGTGTATTTTATTTAATAAAAAGCTATACTTACATTTGTAAAAGTTGCTGCCTCCAATCTTCCTGTCTACCATGTTTGTTTTTCATTTTTCAAAAGGGTTTTGTTCTTTTGTTAAAAACTTTATTTTTTAAAGGTAAGGTTGAAATTTGCATGGAATTGCTCATTTCTGGATGCAGCGGCGGACTGCGCTAAGTGACAACGGTTTTCTGAAGTACTCCCGAGCCCATGAGATTATACTCATCATGGCAGCATGATGATTTCTCAGGCAATGCCGCCTGAGGGCTCGAAGGTCACGCACATTCAACGGTGGTTTCTAGCCTTGCCGTTACACAATGAGATTTATATTATATGATTTACTAAATTTGTACAAAGATAGATAACCCATAATCATGGGCCTGAGCCACAACTGACATTTTTCACAAATAAATTTTAAATCAACTCAGACTATTCCACAGATCAATGGATAATTCCGTACTGCCCATTGACTCCAGACCAGGATAACATCCCTTGTGTGCTGAATACTTCAGTAGATTTTGGCTCAGGCCCAGCATTATACACAGCAAGACTGGATGATGAAAGTCTATACAAATTTAACCCATTTTTAAAATTAAATTGGACTATTTCACATAGAACATTTGGTGCCCTGATCCTACCCCAGACCAGGATAACTAACCCAAACCCTGAACCACTGACCACTCTTATACCTCAATCTGATCTTTAAATGCTGCACTAAAGTTTGTATTTGTATGTTGTGGAAGGATTTTATTTAAAAAATTATTTGATTAACAATTAGGCTTATTGTTCTGTGTTTTAACCTCGCCTCAGTTTGGTTTCTGCAGGAGACGACAGAGTGTTCCTGAAGTGTCTTAATACTCCAGGATGTCAATATAGACGTGATGTATATCATATTTTGTTTTATTTTTGTAAATGGAAAAAATGTAAGCCCTGCTTTAATATTTTTCTCTGTGAGGTGGTGAAACTGTTTGAGTTTTAAATGTCTCAGAAAACAAAATAGAAATATAGAGGGAAAAAAAAACTCTCAAAACATCTGCTACTGTAAAATATGTTTCTTTGGTGCCTGTATGTATACATGTTTATTTTTCGTCTTTCTTCTTCCTCCTTGTGGACTTGGTTTTTGTTTCTTGTTCTATTTTTATTTTATTCTGGTTGTTGTGTCTTGCGGTGTAATTGTGTTCCTGTCTTGTGGTGGATATTCAATTCCATCAACACTCACACTTTTATTACTCTCCACTAACCCAAACTAGAGGTTAGAACATGATACATCATTTATATAGATTTATAAACCACGGTTTATTATCACTAAGCGCTATGAGCTATGAGCTAAATAAACCAGCACAAGTGAGTTGATTTGGATTATTATTGTTATTATTGTATTCACTTACCTACCGGTTTCCACAGAGTCCCTCACTTCCGGTCTGGTGATTTCAGGATGTTTAAAGGGTTCGTGAAGTGATCTCGGTTTTAACGGAACCGGATTTAAAGAGTCAGAGTGTGTGTTTTGGTTCTTTATCTACCACCGCGACCCATTCTCACACACAGAGAAGTGTAGGAAGGAGGCGCATGCGCAGTGCGTTTTAAACCAATGCCGCTACCTTCAGTTCACCGCTTACATATGACGTCAGCTCTTCGCGCCGCCTCCAGAATGTGAGAGTTATCGGGTTGCCAAAGAGTTAATAAATAATGGTTAACCAGTTTGATTCCTTTTCAATCTAAATGGATGTAAATAGTTATATATATATATATATATATATATATATATATATATATATATATATATATATATATATATATATATATATATATATAGTATCTAAATCTATCTATTTCTCTCTCTCTCACACACACACACTTTCTCTCTCACCTGTGAAAAACAGAAGTGTGATCACACTCTGTTCCATCACTCAGTACGTTTACATGGACAATAATAATTCAATATTAACCCAATTAAGACAATACTCTGATTAAGAAACTACTATGTAAACAGCAATTTTTAATTACCTTAATCCGATTAAAGTCATACTCGAAGTAAACACAAATTGAATTAAGACATGTGAAGTATTCCTGTTTTAGTCGCATTATTGACGTGTATTACAGTCATGTAAACACCTTAATCACACTTAACGCCGTGTGGGAGTTTTCACCGCATTTTGCGACAGGACACAATCACACACGGCAGTGCTCAACCGTTTTACGGCAAACAAGAGAGCACGGCTGCGTCCCAAACCACGTACTTACCTGCTATGTAGTAGGTGAAATACATGTATATTGTAGGTGAAATACATGTATATAGTAGGTGAAATACATGTATCTCGGCTACTATATAGTAGGTAAGTACGCGGCTTCAAGCAGTCGTCTATTTGCACGTACAGCATGACAAATACTGAACTGCACTTGAAGCGTACGTAAAAAATGTAAAATAAAAACTATTTTTTATGTAAATTTAAAATGAAATTCTGGAGGGAATGTCGGACGGCGTGGCGTGGGGACGTAATGACGTGTGCTATTAATCGATCTATGTTCTATAACATGTAAAACTTGAACATGAAAGGAGTATTCTTAAAGCGACTCATGTAAACACCTTAATCAAAATATTGTCTTACTTAGAATAAGGTCAATAATTAGATTGCTGCTGTCCATGTAAATGTAGTCACTGACTATGTTTACATGGACAGCAATAATCTAATTATTGACCTTATTCTAAGTAAGACAAATTCAAACATAGCTCCATTAGAGGTACTTAAGCAACCAGTAATCATCAGCCAGTTAGCAGATGATACAACCATCTTTATGAAGCAGCTAACGGAAGTTCCCAAGATATTACATACAAGTCACATGTTCTCCAAAGCCTCCATTCTAAAGTTAAATTTGAATAAGTGTGCGCGAATGCCAAGTCGCTTAATCGAGGCTTACAACATCCCTATAAAACCCACAGTTAAATACTGTGTGTAATTTAACTGTTAAATACTGTTATAACTGTTAAATATATAAACAGTTAAATACTGGCGTGTATATCAAAGATTCAATTGAAAGTGAAAATATGAGTGTGTGGAAAGTAGTAGATGAATGCTAAAGTAAACTTAGCTCATGGTTATTAAGAGATATTAGTTTATTGGGTAGAATATTTTAACTAAAATGGAAAGCATTTCAATGTGCATCTATCCTTCATACTCAAAGTAGAGCTATTAAAAAGATAAATCAGGTTGATTTTGATTATATTAGGAAAATTCATTACATTAAACCTGTAAGACCCAAATATAGAAAACAAAATTGAGATTTTTTTTTCACCTGTCAGGCGTTGTTGTAGGAGGCCTCCGATGCAGATAATGAAGGATTTTTATTTTATTTTATTTATGTTTTAGTACGTTTTTAGGGAAACGTAATATTGCAACATTGGGCCGAATTGGGAGCAGAATTTCGGCATTTGCACTCAAACTGTCAGAACAATTATATAGAACAACTTAGGGTTTTATTTGCAGTGTAGATTGCTTACATAGCACTAAAACAGTAAATATCATGAGTAATAATCACCCAACAGTCATATTTTTATGAATCAGTATTTTTTTTATATAAAAAGAACGGAGTAAAATATTATATATAAAACTGAAGAAGCCTCTCGGATGAGAAGCGAAACGTCTTCAAGAAACCTTAACCAGTCCAGTTGCCCTTGATTTCAACTTCCTTAGAAGATGTACATGTACCAGTGGTAGGATTTCATGGGGAACTTGTATTTGGCTGCAAATTAGTCCAACAAATCCACACCACCCATGTATTTGTTGTATGCACCCACAGTGTAAGGTCTCAACTTCACTGTAGGATTTGGTGGCTTTGTTCCAGCATTCAATCTTTTGCACAGGTTCTATGCCAGCAAAGGATGACACAAGTGTGGATTTGCCCTGTCGTCATACCATTTGACAGCAAAGATGTGGTTTTCCTCCACTCTGATGTCAAAGCTTCCTCTCCGCTTTTACTTCAAGATCTTCTCATCTTCAAGGTTACAGTTGGGCAAGGCTGTTCACTTGCCTGGCTGTTCCCACTTAATGATTCCATGATCAAGGAGCTGAACTACTAATGGGACACAGGTGAAGTAGTTGTCCGAGTAGACCTTGTAGTTCGGACCTTCTGGAAGCGTGGAGGCAAGCTTCATTACATCATCACCTGACATTCCAAGTTCAGATTTGGCTTGTTTTCCATCGACACTGCTTTGGAACACATCAAAGTCGCAGAGCATGCCATAGATTCTGGTTCTTACCCACAATTTCAAGCCCCATGGGTGAGGTTTGCCTTGCATATACAGCTCAACACCACTGAATTTCCCCTTGAATGGAATCATCATCATCTCATCCACAGAGTTGTGCTCTTCTGGTACCACCTGCAGGCATTTATCTCTGAATGAATCAAGCCATGGTCTGAGTTCCCACAGTTTGTCTTTTTTCTTGATCTCTGGCATTGTCAGGTTGTTGACAAAATGTAATGATGTCAGAGATTGGAACCTGTTGCGTGACATCACATCAGAAACAGGACTGTACCGCATGTCTGACTCCCAGTACATACGGCCTCCAGACATTTGCATGAGGCCCATGCCAATCATCTGTTCAATTTCCTTGGTGTTTGTGTTTATAGTTGTTCCAGTCTTTTGAAAGCTGTACTGATTAGTGTTTTCTGTCAGAGCCTGACTCATGTCTTTTGACACAAACCTCTGGAGTACTCCAGTGGTGTGTGGAGGGAAATAGCACCAGAGACCAGAGAAATCAGTATTAGGTCTGATGAAATCCTTTTTCAGCCAGCGATAATGGTCCCGGGGCATAGTCTGTTTAGTTGTTTGGCTCAATGTCATCATCAGTAGCAGCAATAGCAGCTGGACAATCAGTGGGTGTCTGATTCTCTTTGTCCACTTCATTGACATTTTCAATGACCTCCTCATCACTTGAATGACTGGTGTCTGATTCCACCTCAACTTCACTCTCCATTTTGGCAAGCATCAATGACATCTTGCACACTATCGTGTCATTACTGGTGTCAATCTGAAATGGAAATAATAGTTGTAAGAGTTAGAGTATGTTCAGGTATAAATAATTTCAATACAAATGAATCCTATTTATGTGATACATTTCACTGAAGTCACACAATACTGTCTGGTTAGTGTGCTCTCTCTACATAACATGCTAAAAGGAATATACAAACCCCCAGACCTTTTATATCCCCACATTACAGAACAATCATACCTGTCCCTGAACAATGCACCATACATGCAACCCCTCCACATTTCAGAACATTTGCACATGTCCCTGAACAACTATCCTCCAAATCATTCCAAAAACAGTGTCAGCCTGTGTCAAAGCCCAGACAAAAAAAACAGTTAACTATATTTTACTGATAACATAGAGGAACAATTTCAAATACTGTTACTGAAAGAACTTAAAATACTGTAAACATAATTAATTTATTCATTTTGAATTATTCAAATGATAAAATAACATTTAAAAATAGTGAATCATCAAATACATTATAATTCTGTAAATATTTATCCAATGTGAACATTTGAGAAGTGCAATGTCCACATGTAATGTGCAAGGTGCACATGGTATTTTGACTACTATTCTCACCCAATGTTGTAAACTTACAACAAAGACAGAAGCTGCAAATGTATTTTGATGCATGCATTCCACAATAACTTGGTATTTAAATGAACTAGACATTCTAACAATCACAAAAAAAATATTTCAGGAATTTTACTCACTTCAAATGTTGTTGTATCCAGCCCAATGTAACAAGGAGATCGTATGTGTTCATGGCTTCATGGCCAGTGTCACCTAATGTAGGCACAGGACAGAAGCAAGTGCAGGTATGGCAGTTTAATGAAACAACAACAAGAAGTCCAAAGGATAAGGCAGAAGAGTTCAGGTGATCAGGCAAACAGCACAAACAGGGCAGGGCAAAGAGACAAAGTCATAAACGTAAGCAAAGTCAAAACACCAGAATAAACAGACACCATCTAAGACTTAGTAACGACAGAGACAAAGCAACTGTGCATATACTTCACAAAAGCCTAGTGCCTGAACAATCTCTATTATAGTGTGGTGTGATGTTGATTGTGATCAGGAACAGATGTGTGTGATTAGTCCTTATGAGAAGGTGATGTGTCTGTGTGTTACATAGGGAAGTGTAGTCCTCTTCGGCCATGTTTGTAGCTGTTGGTGCATTCTGGGAAATGGAGTTGCTGGTTTGCTGTGATATGACAGATCCCCCCCTCCACCCCCTACCCCCAAGGGTGTGGGTGTTTTTCCCCGAAGCACCAAAAAACACTCCTTCCCCCGGTGGTCCTGGCCCTATGGGCAAAATGTCTTTAGCAGAACAGGGAGACTGAGTGGCGTCCTCAGCTGAGCAGGGATGCTGAGTGGTGTCCTCAGTCATGCAGAGAGGCTAAGCATCATTCTCCATCAACTCTGCAGTCTGACCTCGGTTGTCCGTGTCAGTGACCTCGGACTGGAACTTGGCATGGTAGGCCGCCCCGTCGACCTTGGACTTCAACTTGGTGTGCGAGGCCGCCCCTCGACCTCAGTCAGGAACGTGGCTTGGGAGGCCGCACCTTCGACCTCGGTCAGGAATGTGGTTTGGTAGGCTGCCCCATCGACCTCAGTCAGGAATGTGGCTTGGGAGGCCGTCTCTTCGACCTCGGGCAGGAACTTGGCTTGGGAGGCCGTCTCTTCAACCTCGGACAGGAACATGGCTTGGAAGGCTGTCTCTTCGACCTCGGACAGGAACATGGATTGGGAGGCCGTCTCTTCGAGCTCAGACAGGAACTTGACTTTATGCTGGAGCTCTGGAGATGAGACCACCTCATGGGTCTTGTGCTGGAGCTCTGAGGGGGATGAACACATTTTAATGATGAACACCTTGTGTAACAGTGCTGAGACAGCAGAGTATTAATTATTGCTGATATTTCTATTTAATTCTAGAATGATGGACGGAAAGAGATCAGACTCACCAGAAACCAGCTGTGTGTCCATGAAGAGTGACCGGTCAATGGATCATCTAATTACCTTCAGAGACAGAGACAGTTCTCCTGATGTGAGGTCAGTACAGTGAGGTGTTTTATAGCAGTGTTCCACCTGATCAAACTCACTGGTCTCATTATGAAGCCCTTCATGAGTTTTATCAGGTGTTGAAGCAGTAAAACACTAAACTGTGCAGTGCTGCAGCTCTTGGACTGGCAGTGAGTAAAACTGCTTTAAGAGTTCAGTTCAGCCTGCAGTCCCTGAGCTAGAGGGTCTGTTGTGCTACACAACAACATTTACACCTGGGACATTAATGACTAGATCAATATTTTATTCCTAAACATGATAGTGTCAGTGAGGAAATCCTGAAATCAGTGTATTGTGTTAAGAGGATGGTGTTAAATATCTGTCTCTGTATTTATTAGTTTTGTCACGATCTCTCCTGCAGATGGCGCTGCAGCGCACGATGTGCACGTGCTGTGTGTGCGCAATAGGACTGTGCTCTATGGACACGTGCTTTTGTTTTGGGTTTTGTTCTTTTCCTGTCCAGGCATTGGATGATGTTCAAGGGCGTGTCATTATTGTTTCAGCTGTTCATGTTCAGGTTTGATTATGTGTGTTACTTAATCCCCTCTTGTTGCTGCGCACTTTGTGCAGTATTATTTATGTTAACCAGACAATGAAGTCTGAGTTTTATATATGCGTTTCACCAAACAAGTCTACGGTTATGTTCATGCTCACTACCTTGATGCTAAGCATCGTGTCCTGTTTGGTTCATGCCTTGACTCAAGTTTACTGTTTTGTCCTCGAATCACGCTTCATGTGTAAGATGTTACACATGTTTATGTTCGTTGACTTTATGTGAATAAAGACTGTCATCTGCACTTGCTTTCCGCAATCGAGTCCTGAATTGTAACAAGTGTGTGTTGTGCAGCTATGAATACATATAGTCTATATTACATCATTGGTTTTATTTGTTCAGACCACAACAGAAGAAATCAAACATCAGCAGAAATCAGTTGGACTCCATATTCAAGGTGTGTGTCTTTTTACTGTGTGTAACTTGTGTGTGAGTAGGTAGCAGGTTTTTTATTTAAGATCATGACAATTTACAGATTTATTGATGTGCAGCAGCATTATGGGTAATCAGACAGAATTTCAGCTGTAATTGTGGTAATACAAAGAGACTTTTCTTCTTTTCATAAAATAAAAGCATCTCTCAGCGTGTAACATTATAATATATAGATGTGTTCCTGTTTGTTTCTAACCAGGAGCTGGAAGACAAAGTCGTCACTCTGATAAAGAATGATCTGAAGAGGTTTAGGAAGCTCCTGAGTTCAAATTACCCAGCATGCACTGAGATGGAGTTGGAGCATGAGGAGGATCTGCACAGTGTCAGAGAGGGAGCGCTGAAGATCACACTGCATGTCCTGAAGACCATGAACCACACAGATCTCGCTAACACACTGCACAACAGTAAGAGCTCTGAGTCATGGCTTTATTCCATCAGGTTCACTTTAGAGAGAGGAAATAGTTTAAGATAGGAACACTTTTAGTTTGAAGTTTGAGTTTAGTAACATGTACATCTGCTGCTTTTCTGTTCTGTTCGTGGTCCAGCTTGTGGTTACTCTGTACAATGGTCCTGTTCCTTCAGTAATATTGACTAAATAAATCAGGAATGAACAGCAGCTTTGAATTTTACATTTAATCCTGTGTTCAGTGATTTTACATTAAAACATGTTATTACTTTGTTTATTAGAGTATGAGGTTTGTGAGTATCAGTCAAAGCTGAAATCCAACCTCAGAGAGAAGTTTAAAAGAATTAATGAAGCAATCTCAAAGCATGGAAGCTCAGCACTTCTGAATGAGATCTACACAGATCTCTACATCACAGAGGGTTGGAGTGGAGACATCAATAATGAACATGAGGTGAGACAGATTGAGACAGCGTCCAGGAGACCAGCAACACAGGAGACACACATCAAATGTAATGAACCCTTTAAAGACTAGTCCATCAAAAGTGTAATGACTGAAGGAGTTGCTGGAATTGGAAAAACAGTCTCTGTGCAGAAGTTCATTCTGGACTGGGCTGAAGTAGAAGCAAATCAGGACGTCACCTTCATGTTTCCACTTCCCTTTAGAGAGCTATATCTGATGAAACAGGAAAATCCCAGTCTGATGAATCTTCATCACTTTTTCCCTGAAATGAGAAAACTACAATTAATAGACTGTGATTCATACAAAACTGTGATTGTGCCCTGCGATGGACTGGCACCCTGTCCAGGGTGTACCCCGCCTTGTGCCCGATGCTCCCTGGGATTGGCTCCAGGTTCCCCCGCAACCCTGAAGAAGGAGTAAGCGGTAGAAGATGGATGGATTCATACAAAGTGGTGTTGATCTTTGATGGTCTGGATGAATGTCGACTTCCTCTAAATTTCCAGAAGAATGAGAGATTGTGTAATGTGATAGACTCAGCCTCAGTGGATGTGCTGCTGACAAACCTCATCACGGGGAATCTGCTTCCCTCTGCTCTCCTCTGGATTACCTCTCAACCAGGAGCAGCCAATCAGATCCCTCCTGACTGTGTAGACCAGGTAACAGAGGTACGAGGGTATAGTGATCCTCAGAAAGAGGAGTACTTCAGGAAGTGGATCAGTGATCAGAGCCTGGCCGATAAAATCATCTCGCACATGAAGTCTTCAAAAAGCCTCTACATCATGTGTCACATCCCAGTCTTGTGCTGGATCTCAGCTACAGTTCTAGAGAGAATGTTGGGTGAAGCAGAGAATGGAGAGATCCCCAAGACTCTGACTCAAATGTTAACACACTTCCTGATCTTTCAGATGAAATGCAAGGACCAAAACTATCATCAGAAATGTGACCCTGATCCTCAGCAGACCAGAGAGAGTATCCTGGCACTTGGAAAACTGGCTTTCCAACAGCTAGAGAAAGGAAACCTGATCTTCTATAAGGAAGACCTGAGAGAGTGTGGCATTGATGTCAGAGAAGTGTCGGTGTACTCAGGAGTGTGTACACCAATCTTCAGAGAGGAGTTTGGGCTTCACCTGGGGAAGGTGTTCACCTTTGTACATCTGAGTGTTCAGGAGCTTCTGGTTGCTTTATACACATTTCTCTCCTTCATCAGCAGAAATGTAACAGAACAACAAACCAATGATCTGTCGGATCTTTTCACCAGGTCAAACATGTCTGATCTCCTCAGCAGTGCAGTGGACAAGGCCTTACAGAGTGAGAATGGACACCTGGACCTGTTCCTCCGCTTCCTTCTGGGTCTCTCACTGGAGTCCAATCAGACTCTCTTACGAGGCTTAATGCTACAGACAGGAAGCAGATCTCACAGCAAACAGGATACAGTCGAGTACATCAAGGAGAAGATCAGGGACAATCCATCTCCAGAGAAATCCATCAATCTGTTCCATTGTCTGAATGAACTTAATGATCATTCTCTAGTGCAGGAAGTACAAACTTACCTGAACAGAGGAGGTCACAGTTGTCTCAGTGGAACCAGACTGTCTCCTGCTCAGTGGTCAGCTCTGGTGTTTGTGTTACTGAACTCAGAACAGGAGCTGGATGTGTTTGATTTGAGGAAATATGACCATCAGTGGAATGTCTTCTGAAGCTGCTGCCAGTGGTTAAAGTCTCCAGAAAAGCTGAGTGAGTATTTTTATTTATAAATGTATTACTGCATGGTTTATTATTTTAATGTAACACTGAACTGCACTGTTTGGATTAATACTTGTTAATAGTTACTCTAGTCATCTTTAAACAAACCTCTGGTACTGTTATAGAAGAGTTTCACTTTTTACACTAACATGTTACGTCTGCACTGAGGGCTGGGCCATAAGGACAAAACCTTATATCACTATTTATTACCTTTTCTGTAAAACTGATGAAAAAATGATCTCTACAAAATAACTGCATGTATTCATGCCTGCTTTTTGATCATTTTGTAAACTAAACACTAAGCACGGACAGCTGGAGGGCGCGTGCGTGCACGTGCTTGAAGTGCGCATGGACGATAAGACTTTGTTTACAATGGACATGTGCATTTGTTTTGGTTTCTGTTCTGTCCCCTCCCTGTTTAGTTATTGGCGGAGGTGTGAGGGTGTGTTTCCAATCGTTACCAGCTGTCAGCAGTGAAGGTAAATGTCATTGGGTATTTAAACCCCTCACATTGCTGTGCAACTCACGCAGTATTAGAGACTAATAGGTGTAAAGAAGTTACATGTGTAACGTGCCACGTGGTAATGTTTCCATGCCCTGTTTTGGTTTCATGTATCACGCCTCAGTTCTAGTTAATGTGTATATGAGTAAATGTGCTAAACGGTAGCGTTTCCATGATTTGTTCTGGTTTCGTGTTCTATGCCATAGTCTTCGTTAAATGATTTCCAGGTCTAGTTTCTTGTTCCATGCCATAGCCTTAGTTAAATGATTTCCATGCATAGTTTCTTGTTTCATGCCATAGCTAGATGAGAATAGGTGTAAAATGGTGTTGATGGATTATTGTGCTACACTGTATTGTTTCACAGTCTTGTTCTAAGTTTTGTGTTTCATGCCCCAAATCTAGTTTCTGTTTTGACCCCGTTTTCCTGTTTCCTGTACTTGTGACTTTAGTGTGTAAATAAAGACTTTACTCCTGCACTTACTTCCTGTTCCAGTCTTGTTTCATAACAGGTTTCAATTATAATAAAGCATTTATTCAAACAAAAACCCTTCTGTTTTCTTTTCTTTAAGCATCATTGTAACTGATAATATTAATAATAATAATAATAATAATAATAATAATAATAACAATAATAATAGTGCTGATGTGGTGTCCTGTCCTCTGATCAACTTTAGCTGTATTATGGCTTTGTGAGTGTTGGTGTGTTTGAGATCAGTGTTCTGATATTTCATAATTTCTCTTCCAGTCTGTGTGAGTGTAATCTGACAGAGGAAAGCTGTCCTCAGGAGTTCTGTCCTCAGTTCTCAGCTCAAACTCCTCCAGACTGAGGGAACTGAACTTGGGTGAGAATAACCTGCAGGATTCAGGAGTGAAACTGCTCTCTGCTGGACTGGAGACTGCACACTGTACACTGGAGAAATTGAGGTACACACACACACACACACACACACACACACAAATGTGGCAGTACAGATGTTTTCTGTACCTCCCCTTTTGTTCACTTTCGCTTTCTGTCACGTCCTCCCAGCTATGCTACGTCGGGATTGGAGGAGAGCACCAGTTAAGGAGAAAGAGTAAAGGTGTATATATAGGGGTGAGTTTTAGAGACTGAATGAGCATGTTCACCTGACCAGAAACTTTGTTGCATCCTTTTCGTAGGCAGTACTTGCGAGTGTGTTAATCGAGGAGTGTGTGTTTCCGAGGGAACGTGGAGAGGATGTGGTGCAGGTGTGTTAGCCTACGCTAGCGAGCTGTTTTCCTCCTCCGGCGAATGCCTTGTCTCTTTTTAAATATTAAACCTCGGTTAAACACGACTTGTTTAACAGTACCCAAATAAATTGTTAACTTGTTGAAGGTTTAAACAAGAAAACAGTTGTCACAGCATTTGAAACCTTTTTTGTGATCTCCATCATCCCTTAGCCGGCCAAGCTAACGGTAACGAATTTACCTCAGCCTGTTAACCCCGCCCAAAATACATTACTAATTCAGTTTACTTCCCTGATGGGCATTTTGCCGTTAGTGCGGTTGCTTTAATGTTCTGGTTCCTTTAAGATTTTTGTGTTTATGATGACATCGAAGTTTACATGACAATGCCAACATGGCGGATGTAGCATGTCCAGGATTGTGTTAATACTACACACACATACTGATTAATACGTACACACTCGGGCACATTCAAATGAGTGCTGCATGACCAAGTTACAGTTTGCAGTGAGTTTTTGTTGATAAAAATTGAAGAATTATTTGTGAACAGTTTAGACACTTCCGAGGTTCCTAAACTGGGAGCGGGAGTCGATGTAGGACTGAGGGCGGCCGTTCTTGTAAACATCCCTGCTGGTCTCGCAGAGGTCAGTAGTGGATAGCTGGCATTCAGTGCCAGACAATCAAATGAAAAGGTTTTCTGTGGCTTTCCCAGGTGCTGAAATGATGTCGCAGCCAATCAGATTTTTTTCACATTTTATTTTAATGCTCATCTCGACCGGGGTCGAATCCCACTCAGTGCAACTCTTTGTATCATAAGTACAAAGACAGACATGTAACACAGTTCTGAAATAATAACAATGCATTAGTATTATAATTTGATTTAAAATGGTTTCTGTGTTTGAGTGTATTGTTATTAATTGATTAATTGCATGTAGAGTTCAAATATTTATTCATCAAATGTGCAACATAGAACAAACCTCAATAAATCTCTGTCAACATTGATCCATTAAAAATCACTTTTTCAGCAGTTTTATACTATTTCTAATTTTTTAATTTACAATTTAAAATTTTGTGAAATAATTTTTTTAATTATTTGCATTTTAAACAGGCAATGAAAACCAAAATCAATAATAGTGAAGAAACACATACTGTACGTGTGTGTGAGACAAGTACAATTTGAATACATATACTGTAAGTCTGTCCATTTTTACATATTAATACAAACTTAAACATACGCTGTAAAATAAAGTGAAAATATATATACATTAGTTAAATATTCAGTAGAAGTACAAGATATTTACAGTGGAACAATTCTATTCATTTTCTTTTTTTCTGCCACCCATCTCCGGCTTTCCAGCTCATAAAAAGCAGACTTAATGTTTGGGCCCTGCTTCAGTTCAGTTTTACAAAATCTACACAAGCGACCAACGTGTGGAGATTCAGGCCTTTTGCGTTTCTGCTGTCCCTTCTCCTCCACTCGTTTCTTTGTGGTCTCAAGTTCTCTCTGAAAGAACTCTCCTTCCATAAAGTCTTGAAATGATATTCTGGGGTTTGTTAGTCCTTCACCATTGTAAGCTTTAAAAAAAAAAAAAAGTGGACAGAGGAGCCATCGCTCTTATTTTTTGAGGACCATCGCTGCATACTCCTGATCCACAAGCTTTAGCACATCCTTCTTCCCACAATGATTCTTTAGCAAGTTGTCAATGGCCTCCTTCATTGGGGATGTCCACCATTTGTTGTCCAGCACAAACACCCTCCCACCAGTCTCATGGTCAGCATGGGCAGAGGTGGTATAGCTCCACATGGGCACCAAGAGATGAGGACAGCAAGGGCACAGGCAGAGTGCCAGTGGATTCTACAAGAACAACAAAAGAGCATGAAGAGTGTTACTCTACAGATAATAAATGTATGATAACAGTGTCTTGTGAGTTTTTCCTTCTTTCAAATGCTTTTCTGACACTAGCTGAGGATGTAGAGTCACATCAAGATCAGCAGGAGGGTCTCCAGACCAAGCATTGTGTGGGCTGCTTTGTTCAGCTGGATTTAAAGGCTGCATGGTCTTGCTTTTCCCAGTCCAGCAGAACAGGGTGGCGTCCAGGTTCAACATACTCCAGCCCAAAGCTCCGCCCGAATACCCCATGTCATTTTCTTGTATTTGCTAAACTGCAAGATGTATTCACCAAAAACTTCTCTCTGCTCTGAGACATCCCCTCCTCTCTGACGGACCACAGTCAGAGCGTTTTGTCTGAAGCTCCTCCTTGATTGGTGCCGACTTGATCGGTGCCGAGACACAACCTTAACTCTTCCTGGGAAAAACACAACTTTTTGTGCTTGATGGTAAGACAGAAAAAGCAGTATTTGTTAGATGTTAGTATGTCTGTTTTAAAATAAAACATTAGAATAATCACATTCAATGTGTTTTCATGAAACTTAAAAGATGCAGCTGTACACTTTGTTTTCTGACATTCAAAAACGTTACGCATAAATACAGTCATGAAATTGGTCTACATAAAAAACAACAACAAAGTCATGGTCATTCGTCATTCGTATTTTAGCTTTTAAATCATCTAATGATGTGTTAGAGATCAAACACTCCAACAGGACTACTCCAAACGTGAAACCAATCTAGGTTTGGAATAGTGTAATGGATGTAAACTGATAAACACTACAAATAAATGAAAATAATGGTCATATTCATTCATTCATTCATTCATAGTTTAGCTTGTAATTAACCAGCCACATGTTAAAGAGAACAAACTCTTTCTCCTAGCAGGAGCATTACGTGCATGTTCAAGGAAAGCGTGTGTGATTTCAGTGTCATACTGATAAAACATGGTCTGTGTTGTTGTGTCTTTGTTTCTTCGAGCAAAATACCCTGAATTAAATCAGACACGAGACAGACCGGTCATGAACTCTAACACTTTACTTAAATGGTAAATGGCGCACTTATATAGCGCTTTTATCCAAAGCGCTTTACACTGGTTCTCATTCACCCATTCACACACACACACCAATGGTAGCAGAGCTGCCATGCAAGGTGCTAACTTGCCATCAGGAGCAACTTGGGGTTCAGTGTCTTGCCCAAGGACACTTCAGAATGTGGAGTCATGTGGGCCAGGAATTGAACCACCAACCCTACGATTAGTGGACAACCCGCACTACCACCTGAGCCACAGTCGCCAGACCCTTCTGGCCATACACATTTCTAGCACTGCCCACAACCCGGATACATGACATCCCCAATTTACTTAGACTTAAACTAACACTTTAGTTTTAACATTTATTATTAGGATTGTCGGGATAATTTAAATGTAATCCCTTACAATGTCTCACAAACAATAACTCAAAATATCTTCTTTTCCTGCTCTCCAAATTTTAAACCAACAGACACATGAAAACTTCACTTATGTATATCATCCTAGGCATCAATAACTAATTAACATAAATGCAGATGACATGCTAATTTGAACCTCTATTTAGACTCCACAATAAAGTCTTACGGAGGGTTTTGTTTGTCTCTGTGGTCTCTTTTGTGAAGCACCACCGCCATCATGTGGTTCAATTCGGTGTAGCATGTTTATGAACTCTGGTTGTGCAATGAAAGGTTTTCCTGAAACAACTGTCTCTGGCTGCTTTTGATGATCAACTGGAATTTCCCTTTTCTCCTCCGTTTATTTTATTTATCTTTAAATGGGAGACTTTTTAACACATACTTTAATTAAAAATGGTTTCAAGTTTCAATTATAATAAAGCATTTGTTCAAACAAAAAACCCTTCTGTTTTAATTTCTTTAAGGATCATTGTAAGTGATAATAATAATAATAATAATAATAATAATAATAATAATAATAATAATAATAATAGTGCTGATGTGGTGTCCTATCCTCTGATTTCTGTATGTGAGAGACACACTCACATTTCTGTTACATGGTCAACTTTAGCTGTATTATGGCTGTGTGTGCGTGTGTGTTTGAGATCAGTGTTCTGATATTTCATCAGTTCTCTTTCTCTGAAAGTTATTAGATTAAGATCCAAAGAACAATGAACTCCAAGCATCTCTGTGAAACTCAGCTTTGTGTTAATGCTGAAATATCTACATCACTTCTCACATCAGAACAAAGTACATTTATTTCTACAGCGTGTAGATCAGTGTACATTACACACACATTTACTTTAATAACATGCCAATACTAGTTTATTGTTTATACACGGGCTGTTCATTTTATATTTTTATCCTGACATTAGAATCTTGTGTTCAGGTAAACACTTTATTTCCCACCTGATGGAAACACCTCATTTCATAATCAGATAAATAAATCTAACACTTCATCATTTCTCTTCCAGTCTATGTGTGTGTGTGTGTGTGTGTGTGTGTGTGTGTGTGTAATCTGAGAGAGGAAAGCTGTAGAGTTCTGTCCTCAGTTCTCAGCTCAAACTCCTCCAGACTGAGAGAACTGAACCTGAGTTACAATAACCTGCAGGATTCAGGAGTGAAGCTGCTCTCTGCTGGACTGGAGAATCCACACTGTACACTGGAGACACTGAGGTACACACACACACACACACACACACACACACACACACACACACACACCCAGTTTCCATCTGTGGTGATTGTAATTGTAGTGATGTGATATACTGTCATTGTTGTGTGTGTGAGATGGAGAGTCAGTGTTCTCTCTATATAAAGATTTTGTGTAGTTGAAGTTTTCAGAGTTAAAACTGAGTGTTTTAAGTGTGAGAAGGTTTTCGTTCTTGCAGGATGAATAATAAATAAATAATAATGTATTTATAAATAAATAATGATATATAATAATAACAACAACAACTTTATTTATATAGCACATTTCATACATAAAATGCAGCTCAGCGTGCATCACAATGGAAAAGATATAATAAAATTATAAATATAATATTAAAGGAGACCTATTTGAATCCTTTTTATAAGGTGTAAAATAAGTTTCAGGTGTCCCCAGAATGTGTCTGTGAAGTTTCAGCTCAAAATACCCCTCAGATCATTTATCCTACCCTGCTGAAAATGCCCCTTTTTGGGTGGAAGCAAAAACGTCTGGGTTACGCTTGTAACCCTGTTCCCTTTCAAAGGGAACTCCATGTTGCGTTTAGCATAACACTATGGGAGCACCCCTCGCGTGCGACTGGCATCTGAAGCTTGTGTAAAATCATGCCTATTCATAGGCCTGCCATGATCAGGTGAGGTGGCAATTAAGCGTGTCGCGTGATATATATATGCACCTATGAACCGCGCCGTCAGCCTCTATTATCTGAAGCGAAGACACAATTCTCAGGCCTACCCTGGTATGACAAAGCTACGCAACGTCTCGTTCCCTTCTCAGGGAACAGGGTTAGAACCCAGACGTTCTCTTTCAACTCCACATTGTGTTTAGCATAACACTATGGAAACAAGAATATCCACTCCGTCATACCGAGGGTACGGCCTGTTCAAAAAGACCCAAGCCCGAGGGTCACTGCAAGACACTTGAGCTCGGGTGGAATGAATATCCAGGCTGTAATATCAAATGAATGTGTGGTGTAGACCACCCTGCAGCAGCACACACATCCTGTAAGGATACCCTGTTGGACAAAGCCTTCGAGGAGGTGACCCCCCTAGTGGAATGAGCCCTTATGCCCAGAGGTGTAGCGAGACCGCGTGCCTCATAAGCGATAGAGATTGCTTCCACTATCCAATGAGAGATGTGCTGCTTTGACACAGCATCACCTCTACTGTCACTGCCAAGCAGACAAGCAGCTGCTCCGACTTACGCCCCTGGCCGGATTGGTGCATGTAAGTACAGAGAGCCCTTACTGGACACAGCAGGTGCATTCTCTCTTGTTCCAGTGTGAGGAACAGAGGAGGGCAGAAAGCCTGTAACACCACAAGGTGGGCAGCAGATGTAGGCACTTTAGGAATATAATCCGGCCTGGGATACAGGAAGGCCATGGCTAATCCAGGGGTAAAGGCAAGGCAGGAAGGGGCCACAGAGAGAGCTTGTAGATCTCTTACTCGCTTGAGAGATGTCAGGGTCAGCAGAAGAGCTACCTTTAGAGTCAGAAGCTTCTCAGAGGCTGACTCTAAGGGCTCAAATGGGGCACCTGACAGACCTTCCAGGACTACAGACGGTCCCAGGAAGGGCCTCAGCCACCTGACACCGCACATAAACCTCGAAGTTAGAGGATGTTGCCCCACAGAGGCTCCATCAACAGGGGCGTGGCTGGCTGAAATGGCGGCCATGTAAACTCTGATTGTAGAAGGAGCCCACCCTGCTGAGAAACGTCCTTGTAAGAACCCCAGGACTGTAGCTATTGCGCTGTTCATTGGGTCTAGCTGGCGTTCCTCACACCACAAGACAAAAGTCGCCACTTGAGCGCATACAATTTCCTCATGGATGGTGCTGCTTACGTTCAACATGGTCTCTACAGCCTCAGTTGTGAGACCAGAATCTATGAGCTGGTGCTCCTCAGGGGCCAGACCCAAAGTTTCCATAGTTCTGGCCGATGGTGATAAATCAGCCCTCCGGCTTCAGACAGTAGACCCACTCTAAGGGCTCAAATGGGGCACCTGTCAGACCTTCCAGAACCACTGGAAGGTCCCAGGAAGGTATGCGCGGCCTGCAGATGGGCCTCAGCCACCTGACATCACGCATAAACCTCGAAGTAAGAGGATTTTTCCCCACAGAGGCTCCATCAACAGGGGCGTGGCTGGCCGAAATGGCAGCCACGTAAACCCTGATTGTAGAAGGAGCCCACCCTGCTGAGAAACATCCTTGTAAGAACTCCAGGACTGTAGCTATTGCGCAGTTCACTGGGTCTACAGTGGATCTCTGCGGATGGGAATCTCCCAAGGAGTGCCATCTAGCAGGGATATTATCTCTGAGAACCATATTTGAGCTGGCCAATAAGGTGCTACTAGCAGCAGACATAGACTGTCTTGGTGAACTCTCGCTAGAACTTGTGGGAGCAGAGCGATCAAGGGAAAAGCGTACACATGTGACCTCGGCCACATGTGCATCATGGCGTCCAGCCCTAATTGTGCGGGAGGAGTGAGGGCAATGTGGGCAGAGTGTTGGCTCTTCGGTGCGAACACATGCAGTCCCGCTTGGCCAAACCTCCACCATATGGACTCCACCACTTGTGGATGGAGCCACCAATCCCTGGGCCTCAGCATCTACCTGAACAGGATGTCTGCCCCCACATTCCAATTGCCCAGAATGTACATTGCACTCACTGACAAAACTTTCCCTCTGCCCAGAGAAGAATTAGTTGTGCCTGCCTGAACAGGGGGCGCAGACATAATCCTCCCTGGTGGTCAATATATGAGACCACCACTGTGTTGTCTGTAAACACATGGTGACTTCTCAATTGAGGAAGAAGGAATTTCAGTGCTAGAAATATGGCCCACATTTTTGGCCATTTATATGCTGCTCCAGATGAGGATCGTTCCAGAGACCGTGAGCTGGACAGCTGTCTAAGACTGCGCTCCAGCTCGTGAGGGAGGTGTCTGTCATTACCGTCTTGCGCTAAGGAGACACCCCTAGAGTGTGACCCAAGGCTAGAAACTGGGGACACGCAAATTCTCAGAGCACATAGGCATCGCTGCGTGACACTGATTACTCTCAGAGGTTTCATCCTTGGACGAAACCCCAAACTTCTCAGCCACCACTGAAATGGTCTCCTGTGCAATAGGCCCAATGGTATGATGTTGGTTGCCCATAAGCTCCAATAGTCTCCCATGTAGACTGGAGGGGATGCCAAGATCCAGCTTTATCTTGCTCAATGTTGATAGGATTGACCCTACGAATGTTGGGGATAGAAACGCCCTCATCGTAGTAGAATCCTTATAACCCCTAGAAAAGTTGTCCACTGCACTGGAGAAAGCATACTTTTCTGAGGTTCAACCTGAGCCCCAAGCTCTTCATGTGGGCGAGAACAACATCTCGATGTTGAACCGCCAGTTCCCTGGACCGTGCTAGAATTAACCAGTCGTCCAGGTAGTTTAGTACACGGATGTCCTGGAGTCACAATGGAGCCAGAATGACATCCATGCACTTTGTGAAGGTGCGAGGGGTTAAAGCTAGCGATATTTCTATGTGGAAATATGCACCTTTTAGATCTTTTGTCACAAACCAGTCCTCAAACTGAACGACTGTGTGGAACGATAAGTTTGGGCATCAGCATCTTGAACCTGTATGTCTGAAGATTACAGTTCAGATGACACAGATCTAAAATTGGCCACATACTCCTCTATTTTTTGCAGACCAGGAAATAACGGCTGTAAAAACCTCCCTCCCTCAGGGAATGGGGTACAAGTTCTATGGCCCCTTTGTCCAAGAGGGATCTTACTTCCTGCGCTAACGTCGGGCTCTGGTCTGTGCTGACTACTGTGCTGAACACACCTCTGAACCGGGGGGGTCGAGCTCTAAACTGGACCCAGTAACCCTTTTCTACGGTAGACAGAAACCATGGAGACACATTTGGCAGTAGTTTCCACGCTGTCAGATGGTCTTTTAGTGATGTTAACTGTTCCACATTCTATTGGAGGGAAAGCATCAGATTTTCATTGCCCTGTTACAGCTCGCAGACCAGAGAACACTGAAAACTTGGGACAGCCTTGGCTAGGGGAGGCCCTACAGTAGCACTGGGGGCTAACTGCCCTAACCAGCTCATGTCCCCTGATACGTCCCTCCACAGCCCCTCAGGACCGTTCCTCTTTGTCTGCTTGGCCTTTATGACCATTCTCAGATCAGGCTTAGTAGCAGGCCGCGACTGTGGCCGCCCGGTTCCCCTGGCTCTCTGCAGGGTTTGGCAAGCTGCCATACTGGCCTTCTATGTCTCCCTCGCACTAGTGCTGGCCTGGGCTCCACTCGTGGATGCCCAGGTGAAAACACAACAGGGAAGGAACTGGCTGAATGCCGCCATATGTCGAGCTCACTCAACAGGTCTGCTTGGTAGGCCTGCAATACTTTCATTGTCTGCAGTGACCCACAAGCAAGACTACTATCGCATAGGCCTTGCCCACCAATGCCATGGTGGCCTTACACGGTGACTTGGATGGCAAAGCCGGCCCCCCTAATTACCTGCCATCCATGGAGAGAGGTAGCTTGCAAGCACCTCCTCCACCTTCAGCATAGCTAAATAGCCATGCCATTCATTCCCCACAGTGGCCAATTAATCCGACATCATGGGGTTATAAATACGGCTTATGCATGGTTTTCCCCCAGAAGCCTGATATTTTGTCATGCACTTCTGGAAGAAAGGGGAGTTTTCTGCAGTGTGAGGGATTTACTTTCACTGGGGAGAAAAAAGCTCATCCAGCCTTAGTAATCACTTCAAGCAGCTCTTTATATGCCGCTCTCAGTTTTTAGCACATCCTTCTGGCTCCTCAGAGTCAGAGAGGAATTATTACTATTATTTTTGTGTGTCTGATTTTTTTTTTTTGGCTTTCCATAGCGGAAGGATTCACTGCGACACGAGCTCCAAAATCCAGCGGCGAGCCGGACCCGGAAGACAGAGCAAGAGATAGAGCAGTGCTCATCTCCGGCTCCTCTTTTGGATCCATAAGAGATCCCCTGGACCCAAGACAGTTAGCTGCCTCGGCAGCGGCTGGCCCAGATCCGCGAGGCTCTGAAACCCAACTCGCTTCGGCTTCCGAGAAGAGAGCGAGTCATGAGCGGAGCTGCCTAATGTAGGCATTACAATGCATGATCAGGCCTCTCGAGGGATGCTGTCGCATCCAACCCTAGACACTTCACACAGAAAGTGTGCACTACTCCCCGTGATGAAATGGGAGCAAGGCGTAACACGGCATAACTGAATTGTCTCACACTCATATTTTTCTCTCTCGCTCATTCCTTTTTATTTCTTCTCTTTTTTTTTAAAGGGATAGAAAAGTTCTGAAATTTTGAGAAAAGATAGAGAGGAAAGGAAGCATCTTTTTGTTTCTGTACACAAACAACCAACATGCATTCTCGCTGAAGATAATAAGGCCGACGGCACGGTTCACAGGTGCCATATGTATATCACGTGACACGCTTAATTGCCACGTCACCTGATCATGGCAGGCCTATAAATAGGCATGATTTTACACAAGCTTCAGATGCCGGTCGTGCGCGAGGGGCGCTCCCATAGTGTTATGCTAAACACAACATCTCGTTCCCTTTGAAAGGCAACATGCTGTTTTCCTGTGTGTCTCTTTAAATGCAAATGAGCTGCTGCACCTCACCCCCTTCCTGGAAGAGAACAGCTCCTGTTTCGGGTACTACATTAGCCGTGGAATCTGCTAACAAGCTCATTCAGAAAGGTGATTTACAAACATTCTCAAAATATAAAGTGCGATACTTGCGTCTTCTGGATATGAAGCTGGATCACGAACAGGGTACTGATCCATTCTTGAGAATCAAGTTTTTAGTAAATCCTGCTTTGTATTGACCCGCGTTCACAAAGCAGTCTGGTGTGAAATAATTGAAGGTATTTTGGGGGCATGAGTCCAAGTCCAAAAGTAACTGTGTCTCTTTGGGAAACTTTCAGTGTGAGAAAAGTTAACTAGCCAACTAACTACAGTAAGATTCATAATATAATCATGGTGGCTTGGTGGTTAAGGCTTTGGGTTACTGATGGGAAGGTTGGGGGTTCAAGCCCCAGCACTGCAAAGCTGCCACTGTTGGGCCCTTAAGCAATGCCCTTAACCCTCTCTGCTCCAAGGGTGCTGTATCATGGCTGACCCTGTGCTCTGACCCCAGCTTCCTGACATGCTGGGGTATGCGAAGAAAATAATTTCACTGTGCTGTAATGTATATGTGACCAATAAAGTCTCATTATATCAGCCGCTCAGCCGAAACGAGGAAACGTCGGTTTGCAGAAAAATGGCAGTATAGATGAAAATCTCGATTACTGGCAATTTAGTTTATAATATAAACTGAGACTTATTACTGTTGCCCGGATCAATATGGCGGCGACGTTGACCTACGATCCAGCGGTCAATGCGATGTCTATGTATGTCTGTGACCATAACAATCATGAGTTGCAGTGGAGTGATGTCAACTCCCCTCTTCGATTGACTGGCTAGAGGAGGAGCTGTAGTGGACCAATGGTGATGCTATAGCCTGCCCTGATTTACATGAAACTCGAACTACAACATTTGGAAAAGCAAGCAGAGAATGTGGAAACAAGCGCGAAGGGAAAACCAGTATAAGCGTTCAGAAAAAGAGAACATGAGCAGAAAATGTCAAGAGAGCACAAAAACACAGTAATATAACCAAGGAAACATGATTTTGTGTGCAATTCAGAAGACTTTGAATTTATGTTTCAGATTTGTGTGTTATAATTTTATGTGTTTTTAAATTTTATGTGTTTGATTCACGCTTATTATTTTTCAATCTGTGACTGCAAAACTTTTTACGGAAAATGAATCCCATACAAAAGGGACCGAGTTGGTTTGAGTCCTTAATGGCTGAGTCCGAGTCAAGTCCGGCCGAGTCTAGAAAGTAATTACATTGAAAAAAGATTTGAAATTGCAATTTAATCTGTCCATCAATCACAACTCATTTCTTAATTCCTAAAATAAATAAAAATCCCTATCAGCAGGGTTTATGATATTTACTACATTAAGAAGCATATTTCACATTTTACAGGAAATTCAAGACTAGAATGACCAAATGCTAATGTTTAGGGGCACGCGATACGACTACAATCTTATTTCACCATAACAATACGCTTTCTCAGGTAGGTCTATCAGTAGTGTTCAAGTGAGAAACACTACAGAGACTGAATAAAGAAATTAAATGTAAAATAAAATAGACTTCACTGTGTGTCATATACAGCGATTCTTATTAAATTTACTGAAGTTATTCAGTCTAATGAGTGAGTAAGTGATTTTCTCTTTGTGTTTAGTTGTGTGAGGAACATTAATGACAGACACAGCAGCAGGTTTATTAGACTGCTGTCACTTTAAGACCTAATGCACAGATCCAATATACTGTACTGACACACCTACGATTTTCCCCCACTGTTTACATCCACTTAAGACATAACCAACTATGTTTGCATGCATACTCGACCAGACCTCCATTTTGATATGATGTGTGTATATTTCCTTCACTGGTCAAGTGTAATAAACTGCTAAAGAGAACTCAATTCAGTACTCACATGATGAGGCGGCTTTCTGTGCATGTTTCAGGTGTGTCAGGGTGACATTCATTCATTTCTTATCTTAATTTTATGCTGACATCATACCATGCAAAAACTCATTTCAGGGAGGTAGCACCACCACCCCTGCAACCCCATCTCACCCATACACACACACACACACACACACACACACACACTGTACATACACTAATTTTTAAGTATTTTGTTGGAAGTCTGAATGGTAGTAGCTAAATGAAAACTTGATTCTCAAGTTTTTTCTGAAGTTGCTTTTTAAAAATCACTGTTTTTTTGGGCTTGTTTTAAAAAATATGCTGCTTCTTAGGAAAATCTGACAAGTGACTTTGTTTTTTGACATTTATGGTCATTATTTTCCCCAATGCATTGACACTGTCTACTAACAGCCTCAATAATATCAGTGCTGTAGTGTAATTCACCCTCCCACAATTACTACAGGTTATAACACAAAAACAAGCATAACATACTCAAGTATACTAATAGTAGTTACGCTTCTAATGTAATCTCCTTGATACTGTTACGAATCGGGAGGTAAGGCAGAAGCAGGTGCAGATCAACGTCTTTATTTTCACACAGCAGACAAAACACAGGAAACACGGTCTATACTGGACAAGATTACTGAGGTTAAACATAGAACCGAAGTTCTATGGAACTTTTTTCTATGGAAAATTATTCATTCATAAGGAATTGTGAAAACTCACGCTTGTCAAGCATAGATTTGGCTTATTTTTCTTGGTTAATAAATGCTGAGACATCCCTAATGTAATGTAATGTACATGAAATGTGCATTTTTTTTTCATTGTAGAAATAGATTTTTGTCTTCAACCCCATCTTTTAGCTTTTCTTGTGCTCAAGGTCAGAATTCTGTCAACAAAACTCGTTCATTTTTAAAAACTGAAAAAAAAAATCTAAATAGTGAGACACTGGTAGACAGTCTGCTTTCTATATTTTATTAGCAATAGAAGGATACAGATTTACTCCAAAACAGACAATTACACAAATTATTGGAGACCTTTATTTTTGGAGGTTTTGAAGACCCTTTGTCGGTGTAGATGTAGGTTAATAAAGTGGAGTATGTAATAAACACGTCTCTGCTGGTCGTAGTAGTGATGCAGTAAATCTACACTTTACTGGAGAAGCACAAACACAGTCCTGTGGTTTTAAATGACTCTTGCGCGTTGTTTTGAAGTACTCCCGCGCATGTCTATACACTGAACACGTAATACGCGTGCGCATGACGTCATCGTTTTCACAGATTCTCGTTTTTGTCCATTTACACAGAGATGATAACGGCATCGTTTTCAAAAACTTGCACTTTGAAACCCATTTTCCAAAGTTTGCGTTTTCAGGCCCCGAAACGCCGTTGCATCAAACAGCATGAAAAGTTTTCCGTTCTTAGTTGAAAACGTTGTCACGTAAACGGTCCCTTAGCAACTACAGCAAAATGCTGTTTTTATTGCTAAAGTTTTTCTGTAAACAAATAGAAATGAAACTCAATTTTTATGATTCACACTATATTATACTCCATTCTTCTTCTCAAGAGGACTGTATTTTGAAAATAATCAAGGTTTTTATTTTTTTAAGAAAAATAATTACATTTCATGATACAGCTTATTATTGCTTTCAAGTACAGCAAATAGAATTTGAAATCTCAGTTTTTAATAATTTATTACTAGGAACTACAGAGTTTTAAAAACTGTTAAATTTTTGTATTTTTTTAAAGAAAAACAATCAAAGTTCAATAACATTTTGACTGTATGAGTTACACATGTAAAACCAAATGCACTATGATACAGTCTATCATTGCTACCAACTACAGCAAATAGATTTTTAACAACTCAGCTTTTATGTTTATTATTTTTTAAAGAAAAATAATTAAAATTCAATAACCATTTCACTGTATGAGGTACCAATAAATGGCAATAAATGAGCAAAAACATAGTACTAATTTCATAAAATGTCATGTGCAGCTTGATGCTAATTATAGTAATGTAGAGTAATTCTGAGTATTGAACAATAAACTCTCAAGTGTCAGTGTCATGTTACACCAAACCAGCGACCCTGTTTCCCAGAATGCACCTCAGACTACAAACATGGCTGACACAAACTACAAGTCCAAACCAACACACAGACATGTTCACTTTCTCCAGAACACTAATCAGACACACCTGTTACATTTATTCATTTAGCAGACGCTTTTATCCAAAGCAACTTACAAATGAGAAAATACAAGCAAAGCGATATCAAGCAGAGAACAATACAAGTAGTGCTACCATACAAGATCCATTAATTGAGTTCCAGAAGAAGCAAAGTGTGCAGAGTAGAGGTGTAAGTTCCAGAGTAAATATTTTTTATTTATTTGTTTGTTTTTTAAGGGGTTGGTTAGGTGTTCATGGAAGAGGTGGGTCTTAGCTGTTTGTTGAAGACGATGACAGATTCTGCAGTCCAGATTGAGGTTCCAATCTCTCTCTCACACACACTTAAATTGGGGCAGTGAACCATAAGATCTTTGATTATGTCATGTACAGGTCAGAGGTCTAGAAATCTCTCTCTCTCTCTCCTTTTCATATTTGATAATTGTTGTTTTACTGTAATAATGTACACATTACATATCTCTGTAATCTTCCCTATTTGTGGATGTTCTTGAGTGAAATAGTTGAGGCCTCCTACAGAACACATTAAGTTACACAGGAGCAGTGATGACAATAAACATGACTTTTGGTGCTCATGATTAAATATGACAGTTTTATTATGAACCCACTACATTAGAGAAGGAAATATTGAAGGTGAAGTGTAGTAGTGCTAGTGCATGTGAATAGACTATCAGTTTAGATACTGACCCTGAACACAACTAACATGCAGTACTTTCTTGGGATGGTGATGAAGTTGGAGTTGAACCGATAAAAAAGATATTAGTGACTCCCGAGGATATTCAATTAGAACCTGCACCAAACTCACCTGATTCAAGTCATCAGCTAATTAAGTGGCCTGCACGAGCTGAGGTGGGTGCTTTAGAGCAGATAAAACAACCAAATGTGTTAGATAAGAGTTCAGAGCCTGTGTTCTAGACACATGATTTAGAGTAGAGACTTAGGCTTAGGCCTGAGCTTTTGGAGATATTCTGATTATAGGTTTCAGTGAGGAAGTTACTGAAATTTAGGAGAGGAACTGAAAATAAAGTTATAGCCTTGCTGAGTAAACAGCGAATAAGGCTATATTAGTGTTAGGAGGAAAAATAGAAATAAGCTCGTAGCAGCGCTGATGAAATACATATACATGTTAAAAGCTGCTAGGAGAAAAACCCAACTCAGAACATTTGCTTAGCCTAATACATTTTTTTCTTTCATCTGCACATAATTATTATTCTATCAACTGCTTTTGCAAAAAAAAAAAAAAAAAAAAAAAAGACTTAAAATCGAGGGTCCTTGTAAGTATCTATGGAGAGAGAGGAGCAGTGAACCATTGACATCATGTACAGAGTTAGCATGAAGGTGTGATTGACAGTTTTCTGAAATCATATGCTAATATGAATACTACTGTACTACTACTACTACTACTACTATTAATATTAATAATTAGAAAAAAAGAATAAAGGGTGATGAATAAAATCAATATAAAATGTGTTTTAGGCGGCGCTGTGGGTTGTTCTGGATGGATCTTGACTGCCATCGTGTGGTCAGGTTTAGGAAGTGCACCTTCCACCACCATTGTTGTTTAAAGCCGCAGATTATAAATCTATATTTGATATGTATAATAATAATAATAATAATAATAATAACAATTATGATTGACATGCTGTAATATCACACAACAAATATAGCATTGAGAAACATTTCTTAAATCCCCCCTTTCTTTTTTGTAGCTATTTACTCCAAACATAGATATAGAATCTGCAGCTTTAAACAAATTTTAGCAAAGCGCTTTACAGTAAATTAAAATATAATATTAAACTAATGAAATGATGTGCAGCACATTCTTATGTTAATGTCTGTTACATTAAATGTTCATAAAAATAAATAAATAAATACTCCCAAAATCACCAGAATTGAATGCTTTGGTGCTGTTTTTGCGCACACAAAATCTTTTAACTATTAAAGATTCAGATTGAGGTTGTGGTGACTCAGTATATCTGGGTAAGACATGGTTAACGACTCACTGCTGGCATTCATGAAGAAGTCATAAACTCCACTGGAATAATAAATAGGATCTAATAAAACCATGAGTGGAAATTATTGGTGCAAGTTTGATAGCATAAGCTTCCTCCAACCTGGAACTATATCCTCCAGTCCACGCGGTGGCGGTAACGCGCCTAACAGCTGCGTCTCCGACCAGTAGAAATCACGGAAGAAGAAAAAGCTGCAGCGGGTATCTCCTGAGCAGTTGAGTTATTACACCGAACTAATCACCTCCAAATTAAATTATTTCTGACAAAGTTTTACAGTTAGCTTTGATCGAGTTTAAAAATAAAAGCTGATTATTTTGTCTGTGTTTGAGGAATTAAAACTCCGTTCTGTTTTTAAACCCGAGGTAAGTTAAACGGAAGCTGTGTGGCCGAATCCCAAATTGATGTGTAATTTCCGGTTTAAGTGCACTACATTAGGGATGAAATAATGACGGTCTACACCCTATGTAGTGCACTATTTAACTAATGAGGAGAGATTTGTAATTCTGTTTTAGCGGCACTATTTAATTATAACCTTACTTTATCCTAAAATCCATTGTTTGCTCCCTGCTTATAGCAACTAAAATAAAAAAAAAACAAGGAGTGTAAACGTAGCAGCTAAAATATCTTTATATTTCTGAAATGTTTTTAATATATGAACTGCAAAACCCGAGGTAAAGTTGGGTTTATATTGGACATTCTTGGCACTTGGTTCTTTGTCCACTCCAGAGTAAGAAAATACACATTTTGTCCTGTTTGTGTGTTTATTTCTTGAGACATAGAAGAGAGAAGCTCGAATGTGCCGCGAATGTCCAATATAAACCCAACTTTACCTCTGTAACAGCAAAGTAAACTCGTGTTGAGTTTAGAAGGTGTAAAAAGAGCTTGAACATCTCTTATTTTCTTTTTTTTAATAGAAATGTTGTCATGAGTTCAGCAGGAGACAGACAGCACTCTTTCAGAAAGTCTTGGGCTCCTGATCCAGCTCACTCACAGGTGAAGATTACTGATCATTTCTGTCAATACATGATGTTAAAGTTTCACCAGTCTTTAATATTTTACTGCCTTGTTTCCCTGTGAGTCTACAAGCTGTTCTTCTAATCACTCAGAACCTCACTCAGAGAAATAAAAGAAGCTATATTTCAGATCAGACACCAGAGCCTACACCATTAGAATCAGACTTACAAACAGTGTTGATGTGGTTTTTATTTCTGAATAAATGTTCTGATCTTTAGCTGTCTGAGGATGTGAAAAGAGAGTGTTTAGATGAAGGGACAGAAGTGTGTGTGAAGAAGGAGGAGATGCTGCAGCTGAACATCTACAACCATGGACACGCCTTCAACACCATGCCTGAAGTTCTCTCCATTAAAGAGGAAGAATCTGACACTGAAGACTTCCTCTGTAAGTCCCCAAGCCCCTCTGGAGCTCAGTACCACTCCCACTCATTATCACTACACACTATCTACTGCACTAAGTGTCGTTTGGGATGGAGCCCCTGCATCTGTATTTTTCATCATCACTTCAGTTATTGGTCAGAGTCAGAGAAACTCAATAATATTCCATTTTATTTGTAATACATTTTACATATTATAACTCTAGATTAGCGCTGCCCAATCAATTTACAGCAGATTGCCCATTTACTGCTTTTGTTGTAAAACAAACAACTTCTTTTTTTCTTCATCTAAAGACGTGTAGTTCGGTAAAACAGCTACTGGATCGATGTGATGTGTGTCACCATTTAATCATTTTCTTCCAGTATGTAGGTGAATTTGATCAAAGAAATTCCCTATATTATTGTGTATTTCTGTTTGTGTGTACATTGAGCAGATTGTAGACCCGACTATACCCTCATGTTTATTTTGTAGTAATTCTATAAAGAGATCTAGCTGGTTGTTTATAAATCTAAACATTTCAGCTGAGTTAAATGTCAGTTTAAACAACACACACTTTATCATTCATGCTGTTCAGACAAAGCTGTCCCATCCACCAACATACACTAAAATAGTGTTTTTCTCTCTGCCTGATAGGATTTTGCACCTCTGTTTCTGTTATCACATGACACTCCTGAAACATCTGGATCATGTTGGGAAAACACCCAAAACACGTGATTGCAGACTAAAGCTTAAAGTAGATCTGCAGGCATCCGGTGTTTCATTTGCAACTCCTCGTGTTTTAATAGTATTTCAGTGCAAATTAATTTTAGTCATCATTTCTTCTCCTTGTTGTGTTCTCTCCATCCAGACTGTGAGGTCTGCAAATCGTTCTTCTTCAACAAGTGTGAGGTTCACGGTCCAGCACTCTTCATCCCTGATAGCCCTGTTCCCATGGGGGTTGTTGACCGAGCCAGACAGACTCTTCCTCCTGGACTAGAGGTTCGGAAGTCCGGTATTCCTGATGCAGGTCTGGGAGTGTTTAATATGGGAGAGACTGTTCCAATTGGTGCACACTTTGGACCGTACCAGGGAGAGCTGGTAGACAGAGAGGACGCCATGAACAGCAGCTACTCTTGGGTGGTGAGTTATTATAAATGTATTATAAATATTAAATGTCCTCTGTGTTAGATATAATGCAGTACACTACTGAAGACTTGGTGGGGGTTAAGATTATTTTCTCTCTCCAGTTTAGTTTCAGTAAAGTCACAGTAAGCGTTTTTTACGCAGCAGAATGCCACCAGTAGAGAAATGTCATTGAAATTGTTATCAGTTTCTTCATGCCAATGATGTGTGGAGACATGTTGTTGTTGTTGTTATCACTTTCAGCTGCTGTAATTCCTACGTTCTGTTTGGATGTAAATAACCTGTAGATTAAAGCTGAAAGTCTGCACTTTGAGGTCATATTCATTATTTAATTTGAACTTTAATATACTGTAGTAGACTGCTAAAAATAACAATAATGCTGTAAAACAATGTTTATCATTTTCATAACAATAGCTGTATATCCAGATTTTTGTGAAACTGCTTTGTGACAATGTCTGTTATTAAAAGTACTATGTAAACTGAGTTTAATAGAAAATTTGTGTGGATAATGTTGTTCTCATATCACCCTGAAACTCTGAAACTGGGATCCAGATGGAGTTGGGAATGTCGTTTTTATTTAGATTACTCACTTAGACTATAACGAGACATGAGTGTTTAGACTAAACACAGAAACAGTGCTGGTAGAAAAAAAAAGCCAGTTTATTTAAAGGAAAGGATCTGGATTGGTCAAAAAAGAAAAATTTCCCCACACTTTCACCATTTTTAGACTTTAATCCTATCTGCAAAAGCATAGAGAATGCCATAGATGGGGAAAACCCCCATTTTATTTCAAAACAACACTTCTGCCCCTTCTATTCTCCTGCAACACGCATGCTTTTGGTCATGTACTGTACTGTGTTTTATAAATGTTATAGCTGTCGAGCTAAATATTAGATTTGCCTCTATAATGTTCAGTAGAATGATATTTGGGTGGGATATTCTTCTTCCTATATGGGTTGTGTAATTTGATGAATAATATATACATTTCTAAATAGATAAAATACATGTAAAAAAATTTTTATGCAGATATACAGGAGCAGGCAGCGTGAAGAATACATAGATGCTAAGAGAGAGACGTATGCTAACTGGATGAGGTGAGGATTAATTTTATATTTATACACACACTATATTTTATGGTTCCTTATTTGTTGGAGAACTTTTTTTCTTTCTTTTTCTATTTAACACTTTCTGCCACTTTGCCTCGTTCTCTTAGGTTTGTGAATTGTGCTCATAATGATGAAGAGCAGAATCTTGTGGCGTTTCAGTATCGAGGGGAAATTCTGTACCGTTGTTGTCGGCCCATCGACCCAGGACAGGAGCTCTTGATGTGGTATGAAGAGGAATATCCCAAAGATCAGGGCCCTACATTTGCATACCTCTGGAACCAAAAGTGCTCTGCAAATGGTGAAGTCCAAACTAGTGATTTTATAATAAATTATTTGGTTTTAAAATGTAATAATATGTAAACCTACATTTAAAATGTAGAATTATTGGGTCCAAATCACTTGGCTTGGGAGGAGATCAAAATAGGTTTCTCTCAGCAGGAACATAGAAATACTGAGGTAGAACTTGGTTCCTTTGTAATTCCTACTAACTGCCAGAGCTGATGCAGCGTGATGCACACCGGATACGTCTCTAAACCTTACATTGACCTGATGGAATGACTCACTATAAAATAATACAAATACCCTCCTAACAGAGGATGGGCGTGCTGATGTTTTTTACATTTTTTTTTTGTGTTAGTGACACTGCTTAGCCATCTTTTACTCATCTTCAACCTGGTGACATTGTCTGACCTTTCAGAACTTTTCCTGTCTTCTATAGAGCTTTACATTGAGGTTATGGAAGTTAAACTTAAATTCAGGTCAGTTTTATTTGTATAGCGCTTTTAACAGTGGACATTGTCCTAAAGCAGCTTTACAGAAACATATAAATTCAGGATATAGATTTTACATGTATGAATGTATCCCTAATGAGCAGCCAGAAGCAACGGTGGTGAGGAAAACCCTGAGACGATATGAGGAAGAAACCTTGAGAGGAACCAGACTCAAAAGGAAACCCGTCCTCATCTGGGTGACACCGGATAGTGCGATTATAAATAAATACACCCCTTCTATAAATGTGCTAATACTACATTCTCAAATAGTGCAGTTGTGTAACCAGGAAAAGTCTGTTTTGTTGAACTTCTCCACTGTTCACTGATGGAGACTTGAGTGCAGATCTGTTTGTGCTAATTGTAGTCCTAAAGCTATTATAGCAATTGTAGTCCTGGCCATCACAGCATAACTGTTCATATGAATTGAGATCCAAAGCCATCTTTATGGTTTTTAAGTGGTACCATCCTCAACAATCTCAATGATCTTTAGGCTGCACCATGTGGGGACATCCTCAGCAGCAGCATGTGACTTCCACCTGATGAGAACTCCAACCAGAAGTAGGACATCAGGATGGATCAGGCAGGTCCGGAGATCAGAAGGGTTAGGGTTAGCCTAACCCTAACCCTGGGATCACTGGTATCTCAGGAGTAACGTGTGTAGCTTGACAGAAAGAGAAAGGTTGAGAGATGGACAGAGAGGGAGAGATTATTAGGTATGCTTATTGCCCTGTAATGGTTAAGGACAATGCACTTTGCGTGAGTGAAAAGTGAGAGTCAGAAGCTAACACAGACCTAAAAATTAAGTTAATAAGCATCCAGTGTCTAATGTCCTTTACACATTCCTCAACTTTAAGCTGCTGTCTGTCATCCGGCTTTGCGAAACATACAGCTGTGTATCATCAGCATAACGGTGGAAGCTAAGTCCGTGTTTATGAATAATTTGACTCAGAGGTAGCATATATAAAGAAAAAAAGAACCTTGCGGAACACCAAACTTTACCTCGGTATGCATAGAGAAGTCGCCATCTACGAACTGATGGCGATCGGTCAAATAAGACCTGAGGCAGGAGAGGGCCGTTCCCTTAATGCCAACAACATTTTCTAGTCTATCAAGGAGAATAGTATGATCAATGGTATTAAAAGCTGCACTAAGGTCAAGCAACACAAGCAAGGAGACACAACCCTGATCAGAGGCCAGTAGTATATCATTTACCACTTTAACCAGTGCTATCTCTGTGCTATCATGTGGCCTAAATCCTGACTAGTACATTTCATGAATGTTATTCCTATGTAGGTACGAGCATAGCATAGGGCGACTGTGGCTCAGGTGGTACAGCGAGTTGTCCACTAATCGTAGGGTTGGCGGTTCGATCCCCGGCCCACACAAATCCACATGCCGAAGTGTTCTTGGGCAAGACGCTGAACCGCAAGTTGCTTCCGATGGCAGGCTAGTGCCTTGCATGGAAGCTATGTAGCCATTGGTGTGTCAGTGTGAATAGGTGAATGAGAAACAGTGTAAAGCGCTTTGTAGAACTGCTAAGGTTAAAAAGCGCTATATAAGATACGTATATTGTGATCAATACATAATTTTTACATCGGGTCAAGACTGTGACCACCGTTATGAGTGGGTCCTATTATGTTCTGATTGACCCCTACTGAATCTGGAATGGACACAACCGTTGTTCTCAGAGGGTCTTCTGGGTTATCAAAATTAATCTTAAAGTCTCCAATAATGAATGCTTTGTCTCGAGAAACAACCAGGTTTGAGATGAAATCTACAAACATACCAAGGAATTCAGAATATGACCCTGGGGGTAAATATATGTATGCTAGTATAAAGAACTTGTCGAATAGATTATCATTATAAATGAGAGTGACTCCTCCTCCTCTGCCAGTCAGATGAGGCTGATGTATATAACTGTATCCAGGAGGACTGGCTTCATTTAGTGTGGTGTACTCATTTGCTTTAATCCATATTTCTGTTAAACACATTATATTAAACTACTGATCAGTAATGATTTCATTAACAATAAGTGCTTTAGACGCAAGAGATCTAATATTTAACAGTCCTAGCTTCAGTTCAAAGGCATTCAGTATGATCTAATTTTATGTTACTTAGGTTACTAAAACAAACTTTCTGGAAAAGTGTACATTTTTGTTTAGTTCGGGGAACAGACACAGTCTCGATATTGTGGAACCTAGGTGCAGCTAGACAGTCGGTTAGACTGTTAGCAAACAATTAGCCTGCTTGTCTGCTCCCTGGTCTTGACTCTGGATTGCCAACGATTAACTAGGCTTGTTCTGAGAATATGAGCGCGTTTTACAGATGATGTGGTATGCTGCGGATCATGAGCCGTTCCAAGCCTTCTCCATACTTTTTTCTTCCCGTCGTTCTGGTACAGGTTGATCTGTTTCATCTGTCCAAAGAATGCTTTTCCAGAACGTGTCTAGATTTTTTTTCAGATGGGGTTTTTTTTGTTTGTTTTTTTTTTGTTTTTTTTTGTTTTTTTTGTTTTTTTTGCAAAGTCTAATCTGGCCTTTCTATTCTTGAGGCTTATAAATGGTTTGTACCTTATGGTGAACCCTCTGTATTTGCTCTTATGAAGTCTTCTCTTTATGGTAGACTTAATGATGATATGCCTACCTCCTGGATAGTGTTCATTTGGCTGGATGTTGTGAAGGGGTTTTTCTTTACCATGGGTAAGATCCTGCGATCATCCACCACTGTTGTCTTCCTTGGTTGTCCAGGCTTTTTGTGTTGCAGAGCTTTCCAGTGCAATCTTTTTTTTTTCTCTGAATGTACCAAACTGTTGATTTGGCCACTTCTAATGTTCCTGCTATCTCTCTGATGGATTTTTAAAAAATTTTGCAGCCTAAGGATGGCCTGTTTCACTTGCATTGAGAGCTCCTTTGACCGCATGCTGTGGGTTCACAGCAACAGCTTCCAAATGTGAATGCCACACCTGGAATCAACTCCAGACCTTTTACCTGCTTAATTGATGAAGAAATAATGAGGGAATACGATATACACCTGTCCATGAAACAGCTTTTGAGTCAAATGTCCAATTACTTTTGGTCCCTTGAAAAAAAGGGGGCTACATATTAAAGAGTTGTAATTCATAAACCCTTCCTCCAATGTGGATGTGAATACATTTAAATTAAAGATGAGAGACTGAACTTTAAGTCCATATTAATTATTTAACTGTAACTTGAATATGTTTTGGTAAACAGCCAAAAACTTGAGTCTGTGTCCAAATATATATGGACCTAACTGTATGTGACATATGAATTGATGCCATCTTGAATTGTGCCACTATAGATAATAATGCTGAGTCTGGCAAAAATCCACAACAATGGGTCTCATTTATCAAACTGGATACGAATGGTTTATTCAATAATCGTTTATACGATTGTTTTTTAAACAAAATGCCATTCACGAAAAAACCCATAATTCTGAAAAATATTACAGTTCTACCTATGTAAATATAATTTTCGATTTCATTAGAGCATCAGAATGAACCAGGCAGGTATGGAGGACAGACATTTCATTTGTAGCTCAACATAGAGGGAGAGAGAGAGAGAAAGACAGAAACAGATTATGAGGTGTATATAGTAGTTTAAGAAAATATACATTGTGCGCAGGGTTAAGGTTAATGTGTTGGGGCAAGACTACAGTGGGGTGTGGGGGGTGACAGCATCCAAATATCCCAGTTTACCAGAACGGCCCATGAACCCTCCAGATCTGTATTTTTACCTAAGAGAAACGCTATTAACAAAAGGCTTGACTAAACAAATAGGTTTTCAGCCTAGACCTAACTCTAATTGACTAATGAACACTGATTGGAAGGCAGTTCCATAACTTTTTACCAGCTGTAGTCCTCTTTATTCTCGGTACTAATATAGAGCCTGCACCTTGAGTGCAGACTCTATATTAGTACCATGAATTAGTCCCATTCTCATTTCACCCCCAGTGTTGCCAAAATAGACTCTGGATCCACCGCCAGGATAAAACACTTACTGAAGATGAATGAATGTAAAATCATTTAAAATCAAACTTAAAATCATTTTTGTACTCTTTATATTGGGATATTTCCTAATGATAGTTTTATTTAGCTGCATTTTATATTAATATTGTTTTTTTTTCACTGTTCCAGAAGTAAATAACTCTCTGTTACAAGTTGTCTCCTGCTCCTTGTGTCCACGTTCCTATACTTCTCAACTTTACTTCGACAAACACATGCGGAGACGCCACCACGAGGAGTATGTGAGACTTCAGAAATCAGGAGAGATTCAGATGTCCACAAAAGGCACCAGTAATCAGCAAGCATCATCTGGTACTCTAAGTCCTAACACATTTCCGAAAGATATTCACCACTGCTCAGAGTGTGGAAAGAGTTTTACTCATCCGAGTTCTCTACAACGACACCAGCGTATTCACACAGGAGAGAAGCCTTATCACTGCTCAGAGTGTGGAAAGAGTTTTACTGAACACAGTGCACTACAGCTACACAAGCGCATTCACACAGGAGAGAAGCCATATCACTGCTCAGAGTGTGGAAAGAGTTTTATTCATCCGAGTAATCTCCGAAAACATCAGCGTATTCATACAGGAGAGAAACCGTATTATTGTTTACAGTGTGGGAAGAGTTTTACACAACAGAGTAATCTTCAACAACACCAACATATTCACACAGGAAAGAAGCCGTATCCCTGCTTACATTGTGAGAGGAGTTTTAATCGCCTGGATATTCTCAGAACACATCAGAGCATTCACACAGGAGAGAAGCCCTATCGATGCTCACAATGTGGGAAGGGTTTTGATCGCCAGAGTAATCTCAAACGCCACCAGAGCATTCACACAGGAGAGCAAGGAGAGAAGCCCTATCAATGCTCACAATGTGGGAAGGGTTTTGATCACCTGGATTGTCTGCCAAAACATCAGTGCATTCACACTGAAAAAAAGTAATCATTACCCATCTGTACCTCAGACTCCTGTTCTTGGCTGACAGGAGTGGAACCTGATGTGGTCCTCTGCTGTTGTAGCCCATCCACCTCAAAGTTTAATGTTTTGTGCATGCTGAGATGCTTTTCTGCTCCCTATGGTTGTAAAGAGTGATTGTTTGAGTTACTATATCCTTCCTGGCAGCTTGAACCAGTCTGGCCATTTTCCTCTGACCTTATCAACAAGGCGTTTCCACCCACAGAACTGTCACTCACGCAGTGTTTTTTTGTTTTTTGCACCATTCTGTATAAACTCTAGAGACTGTTGTGTGTGAAAATTCCAGGAGATCAGCCGTTTCTGAAATACTCAAACCAACATGAAGTTGGCACTAAATGAAATTAAATAATCACCAAAACTATGTCATTCGTTTGTGCTGATTTGTGCCACAAAAACAAACGTTTGTGTTGGGTCGGTGACATCACTCTCCACCCCATTTTGCTCAAATCGCTCCAAAACGCTGCCGTTCATATGTGCTGTTAAAACAAACACTGTAACATTTTCTATTCCTTAGATATAACAAATGTTTTCGGGAGCAGTGACATCACTCTGAACCCCATACTGTCCAAATTGCTCCAAGCCGGCACAGTTTGTTTGTGCAAGATTTGTGCCGTAGAAAGAAACATCGTAACTTATGTATTTTATTTACTTATAGACAGTACAAAATCTCTGGCAGAGCAGCGAATTTACATGAGCCGCTCTCCATCCATCTCTTCCAAATACCTGCCGTTTGTTTGTGCTAGCGCGGTCCTGGTTTGTTATCGTCGCTGTCATGGACGACTTAATACTTAATATTACCCCTTTTTTTTGTTTCTGTTCTTGTTTGTTGCTGTAGTAAGTATTTAATCTCCTTTGTTATCATTATGTTTTTTGGACTTTATTCACAGCAAGTAGTAGCCTCACTTTACCACAGGGAATAGTAATTGGGGGTGTTGGTTTTTTGTTAAGACAGGATATTTTGTGTTTTAGATTTGTGCTATATATTGTTATATGTAATGATGGTTAAAAAAAAAGATAATCGCCAATGCACTGTGATCTTACCTGTAGCCTAATAATAATGTAGTGTAACTACTCTAGCTGTACTAATAGCCTACTTTAGTGGGACTGATGCCTGATTTTGTCCGATTAAAAAATGAAAGAAAAAACATAATTGGGTGGTGTCTTAAGTTCTCTGAATACTTTTAACAACTAATAGATGTTTAAAGTCTTTCTGCCCTTTTAAGAAATGTTTCTTTACCCCAAGCACTGCATAGTGGGAAAACAACACAGGAAATAACATTTATAGCTGTGGAAAAAGGTAAGCATGTGCTCGAAGTTAAAATACTTTAAGAAAGTAGTAAAAGCATGTGTGCAGGTCAGGACAATTTACAGGATGTGTTAAATAAATACAAGAAATTGATAGACATGACAAAGAAGTCCAAATTATCCTCCAGTGTTCACATTAATAAG